>NC_087294.1:12650000-12736711 GCF_015220805.1 Pogoniulus pusillus | reverse complement strand
CCTCCAGATTTCATAATTTTGTTTTTAGCCCTTCCCTACATTATGCTTAAGATATTTCGGTGTTACAGTGCATCCCATCAGCTCAGTTCAGCAGAGCCATTGAGTTTCTTTGCTGGTTAATACAGTGAAATTTATACAAGCTTAATCACATTTATTATCCCTGACAACAATGCAGCTGTTCAGAATGCTAAGTGAATTTTTTTTATGAAGGGTATAATTAATTCCTCTGGCCCTGTCCAAAAAATGCTTAGTGGTCAGTGCTGCCACTGCAATGCATTTAATAATATGTAAATCTGGCATTTTGGGGCAGTTAATTAAAACCAAAGTTGCCTCAATTTCAAATTCTGCTAATATCTGTGTCGCTTCTGTCTGCGGCGGGACTGGGCTAAGTGCTTGAACTAATGGATTTTTAAAAGGCTTTGGTTGGGGATCTCAGGGGAAATAAGGTAGGCTGTATGAAAACATATTAATTATAGAGCCTTCTTTTTTTTAATGATGCATGCCCTTTTTAGAGTACGATATATCGATGGAGCAACTTCTTCAGTTTGAATTACCCAACAAAGCTTTCTAGTTTTGTCTCATCTGCCTGGATTGTGTGTTGTATTTAGAGTCATAGACTCATAGAATCATAGAATCAACCAGGTTGGAAGAAACCTCCAAGATCATCCAGTCCAACCTAGCACCCAGCCCTGGCCAATCAACTAGACCATGGCACTAAGTGCCTCATCCAGGCTTGGCTTGAACACCTCCAGGGATGGTGACTCCACCACCTCCCTGGACAGCCCATTCCAATGCCAATCACTCTCTCTGCCAACAACTTCCTCCTAACATCCAGCCTAGACCTGCCCTGGCACAACTTGAGACTGTGTCCACTTGTTCTATTGCTGGTTGCCTGGCAGAAGAGCCCAACCCCACCTGGCTGCAGCCTCCCTTCAGGTACTTGTAGACAGCAATGAGGTCTGCCCTGAGCCTCCTCTTCTGCAGGCTGCACACCCCCAGCTCCCTCAGCCTTTCCTCACAGGGCTGTGCTCCAGCCCCCTCACCAGCTTCATCGCCTTTCTCTGGACACATTCCAGCACCTCAACATCTCTCTTGAGTTGAGGAGCCCAGAACTGGACACAGTACTCAAGGTGTGGCCTGAGCAGTGTTGAGTACAGGGGAAGAATACTCTCCCTCGTCTTACTGGCCGAGATTTGAGAGTTTTAATTATTAGCTATAAAGGATTCCTGAGTAGCTCAATGAATTAATTTATTTGCTAAAAGTATACAGCTTCAGCATTTTTTTTCTGATGAGGTGATTTGTCTTTAATTTGTCCCTGGGCAGCCCATTCCAATGCCAATCACTCTCTCCGTGAAGAAGTTCCTCCTAATATCCAGCCTATACTTCCTCTGGCACAACTTGAGACTTGACACTCCCCCCTCAAATATTTGTGCACGTTGATCAGATCTCCTCTCAGGTTTCTTTTCTCTAGACTAAATATCCCCAGGGCTCTCAGTCTCTCTTCATAGGGGAGATCCTCAAGTCCTCTAATCATCCTCGTGGCTCTTCATTGGACTCTCTCTAGCAGTCTAGAATGTGCCTGCTGCAACCTGGTTTGTTTTGAAGGGAATAAATATTTCAGGACTTGTATTAAAAAAAAAACACAAACCAAACAAAAAACCACCACCAACAACAAAAAAGAGCCATAGTCATTGAGTTTAGTACAGAGAGAAATGTTATTCATAACTGAAATGCTATTTCTTAAGGAAATAACAGATTATCTGGTGCAGAGAGCATCACAGAATTGTCAGGGTTGGAAAGAGCCTTAAAGATGGCCCAGGGCCATGGGCAAGGACACTTCACACTACATCAGGTTGCTCAGAACCACATCCAGACTGGCCTTAAAATCATCCAAGTATTAGACTTCCACCACCTCCCTGGGCAACCTGTTCCAGTGTCTCACCACTCTCATGCTGAAGAACCTCTTCCTAACATCTAATCTAAATCTTCCCTCCTCTAGCTTGGATCATTCCCCCCAGTCCTATCACCACTATCCAACACCCAAAATGTCTCTCACCAGCTTTCCTGTAGGTCCCCTTCAGATGCTGGAAGGCTGCAGTAATGTCACCTAGGAGCCTTGTCCTCTCCAGACTGAACAGCTCTCTCAGCCTGTCCTCAAAGGAGAGGACTTCCAGCCCTCTGATCATCCTCCTGGCCCTTTTCTGGACATGTTCCTATACTAGGGGCTCCAGAACTGGACACAGTACTCAAGGATGGAGGTTTACCAACAGAATTTAGGGGAAAGTTGCAACTGCTTCTAGGAGAAGGGTACAAAACTGATCCTGATGAGCAGGTACTTTGCCAGAGGAGGCTGAGTGCTTCCAGTCCTGGTGAGATGTGCAGAAGCTGCTCTGCAGATGGAAGGATGAGATATCAAGATTCAGCACGGGGATAGCATGGATGGTCTGCACAGCCTGCAGATCTAAGTGCAACAGGATGCACAGTGAGCCAGAGCTCCTCCACTGAGTGCAAAAGGGCATTGAGTAGCTAAAAGCTTTGGTTTACTGGAACACAGATTTGATACAATAGTTCAGAAACAGATCATTCATCTCTGCTAGAGAAGAGCAAACCCAAAAAGCTTTGAAAACAACTATTGTTTTCCTAACCATTGCTGCTTGAAAGATGAGTCCCAAAAGGCCACATCTGTATACCTTTAAAATACTTTTGAGGATGATGACTAAACCACTTCCTCAGGCAGCCTGTTCCAATGCTTGACAACCCTTTAGGTGAAGACATTTTTCACAGTGTTCAATCTAACCCCCTCTATGGTGCAACCTGAGGTTGTTTCCCATATTGCATTGTACAGAGCAATAAGGTCTCCCCTCAGACTCCTTTTCTGGAGGCCAAGCAACTCCAATTTTCTCAGCTGCTTCTTACAAGACTGGTTCTATATTGTTTGTTGTGGAGGTTAGGGTATCAATTGGCCAAGGCAGGAATTATAAAAATATAATTCTATGTTTCTATAAGTGTATTTTATTGTGTCCAGAGAAGGGCAATGGAACTGGTAAAGGACCTGGAGCAGAGCCCTGTGAGGAGAGGCTGAGGGAGCTGGGGGTGTGCAGCCTGGAGGAGAGGAGGCTCAAGGCAGACCTCATTGCTATCAACAACTACCTGAAGGGAGGTTGTAGCCAGGTGGAGATTGGTCCTGGCACAACTTGAGACTGTGTCCCCTTGTTCTGTTGCTGATTGTCTGGGAGTAACCCCCACCTGGCTACAACCTGAGACATATCTAAAGATGCCTATGTTATCAGTCTCATTTTCAGTATCAAAATGGGGATGACAAGAAAAGTGCATTTGAGAAGGTGGTTGTGCTGATTGTCAGAACAGGAGATCCTGTGTCTTCATTTCCTGTTGCACTCTGTCTGTGTGATCCTGCCTGTTTTCTTTTGCTGCCTCTGAAGCCAGTCTGACCTCTTGATGAGACATTTTGGTTTATTCAACAGGCAGAAAATTATCTCCCTTTTTTGCTTGCTGAGTGAGCTGAATTGACTCATCAAACTGTTGGAGCTAGCACAAAGGAAGTGGTAAGTACACACAGCTGGGAGGGAGGAAAAAAGGGAAAAGCTGAACCATATTTTTAGTGGTAGGAAGCTGTTGGACCAGATCAGCACTCTTGTGAAAACTCGTTCTTGGTGAAGAACTCCTCTGTCATATTCACTCTGCCTCTGGTCTGGTGAAGGCTGAATATGTTGGCTGCTAAGGCTGGTGGTTCTGCAGAAATGTCTGCCAGGAGAGAGGCGATTTGATTTAAGTGGGTCCCTTGGTGGAGATGTCATTAGCAATGAATACTGATGGATTTGAGCTAATTACCAAGTCTTACTGCATAACCTTTTAGTTCTTGTATGTATTTTTATAATTGTAAAACTGGCTGTGATTTGTTGACTCTTGCAAAAGATTTTGCCATTTGCACTTCAAAAGCATTTACAGAATGCCAGAAGTTTTTGTTACAGCTACAGATGTATCCACTTACAGTGTTGGCCACAGGAACAGAATGGGAATGCCTCTGAATCTGCCATGCTAAATAATGTGAGACTACTGAAGAGAATGCTGGCTGGAAAAATCTAAAGCCACAGAGGAGTAAGCATATTGTAGATGTTGTCACTATAGATGAGTCATAGAATGGTCTGGGTTGGAAGGCACCTCCAAAAGTCATCCAGTCCAACCCCCCCTGAAGTCAGCAGGGGCATCCTCAACTGGGTCAGGCTGCCCAGAGCTCTGTCCAGCCTCACTTTGAATTCAATCTCCAGGGAGGGGTCACCTCCCTGAGCAACCTGTTTCAGTATTCCACCACCCTCATGGTGCAGAACCTGTTCCTAACATCCAACCTAAATCTGCTCTGCTCTAGTTTGAAGCCATTGCCCTCGTCCTGCCACTGCAGCCCTTTGCAGACAGTCTCTCTGCAGCCTTCTTGAAGCCACATTCAGGCACTGGCAGGATGCTATGAGGTCTCCCCAGATCCTACTCTTCTTCAGGCTGCACACGCCCAGCTCCTTCAACCTGTCTTTGCAGCAGAGCTGTTTCAACCCCCTGAGCATTTTTGCAGCCCTCCTCTGGCCCTTCTTCATGTCCTTTGTCTATTGAGGGCTCCAGAGCTGGACAGAGTACTGCAGCTGAGGTCTCATCAGAGCAGAGTAACGAATGCTAGAGATTGTATCAGAATTTTGAAGTTGTACAGTGTTTAATTGCCACCAGTTAAAATAAAAGGGCAGATTTGGGTTAGTTTCATAGAATCAACCAGGCTGGAAGAGAACTCCAAGCTCATCCAGCCCAACTTAACACTCATCCCTAGCCAGTCAACTGGCACTAAGTGCCTCATCCAGGCTTTTCTTGAACATCTCCAGGGAAGGTGACTCCACCACCTCCCTGAGTAGCCCATTCCAATGCCAATCACTCTCTTTGGCAAGAACTTCCTCCTAACATCCAGCCTAGACCTCCCCTGCCACCACTTGAAGCTGTGTCCCCTTGTTCTGTTGCTGGTTGCCTGGCAGAAGAGGCCAACCCCACCTGGCTACAGCCTCCCTTCGGGTAGCTGCAGACAGCAATGAGGTCACCCCTGAGCCTCCTCTTCTGCAGGCTGCACACCCCCAGCTCCCTCAGCCTCTCCTCACAAGGCTGTGCTCCAGGCCCCTCACCAGTTTCGTCACTCTTCTCTGGACACCTTCCAGTATCTCAACATCTCTCTTGAAGTGAGGAGCCCAGAACTGGACACAGTACTCAGGAAATGGAAAAGGCTAAGCTACAAACACAGCTTTATCCCACAATCAGGCTGAGCAGAGGATTAAGGGAACAGCAGATCTTACTCATGGAGGTGAGACAGGCATTCAGCAATGATCCCTTACTGGATTCCTCTGGAGGAGCAGCCTTCTGCCATTGCAGGCAATATCCAATAACAGAGATCCATGCTGCCGAAGCAGTTAGGTGAGTGGCAGAGCCACCACACTTGGAAATGGCTTGAGCACTTCTTCCTGAGTGGGATGATCATAGAACGATGCTGCCTTTGCAGCGGCAGGGGAGAGCCAGAACTGATAGTGTTTCCAGTCCAGGAGGCAGCCAGGAAGTTGGCTACTGATAGGGTCTAAGAGGGGGATGCCACTGGCTCTCTCTTTCAAAGGACCCCAGGCTTGCCAAGCCTGCAGGTTTGAACAGAAGGATGCAAAGTTGGGGAGAACCTTCCAAAAGCAGGGATGAGATAAAACCAAGAGCTGTACAAGAGGTAGGAGCTGTAAAAAGCAGGGATGGTCCAGTCACAGCAGGAATCGATCCTGCTGGGCACTCTGTTAAGGCAGAAACTCTTTCAAGATGGGGACTCTCAAGACAGGAACCCTCAAGGCCTTGCTCTATTTATCCTTTTTCTAGTCAAAGTCTCCTTTTACCACTTATACCCAGCCAACCACCAGCCCGATTCCAGCGTGGGCTTCCACATGTGTCAGCCCACGTGCAGAAAGACTCCTCTCGCTGCCCCCCTTCAAGGCTTTGCGGGAAGCAGGTTTGCACCCTCTTCTGCCATTCAAACCCAGGAATGAGAGGGAGAAGAAAGGAGTTTGGGGTACCCCTGGAGAGACAGCTCAGGTAAATCACTGTGAAGCAGCACCCAGCAGCCTGGTACTGTAATGCAAACAGAACTGTTTCATAAATCAGCCAGTGGAGCCCATTCTTTAAGAGATATGTTACATTACTGGAAGCCAAAAGCTCTCTGTTTCCTTATAGAACACTGACAATAACTCAATTAAAGTCTGTAATGACCCAAGTCAGCAGTCCACAGCAACAAAAATTTAATAGGAACCTTATCAAGCCTGCTGACCTGTTCTCTAGAAACCATTACGGGCTCTTCGCTGTACAAAACAATTGGCTCTAATCTTAAATACTGCTAAGCAGCAGGGGGCAAATAGGCATTTTAGCACAGCTTTGCTTTTTATAAACAGCATTTAATATATTCACATGCCCTTAGGCACAGAGCTATATGTCAAACGTTTCTGAAGCCTGGCCATTAGAGCAGGCTCTCCCGAAGTAGACAAGCATGCTTGTGCTCTCTTGATGCCTTTCTAAATGGATTGGATGCCACTCTTGTTTGGAGGTGGAAGGCTCCAGCATGGGTCTCCTTTGGGAACAAGTGTGGTTTCTGACTATCTGCTGGTGTAAATTAAAATCATTATAAAAATTAATGGGCTCCAGGGAACCATCATGACGACAAGTATACTATTAAATACAAAACTAAATATATTATCTTCCTTATTTCTTTCACCAGTTTTCTATATATTGCTTTTAAAGAGTACAGATTAATGCTTATATGCAGTAGGATGTAATGGCCACTTAGTTTATAATAAGGAATATTATTATTGCAGTAGTAGTGCTGAGGACAAACAAGAACAGATGCCTAAGCTGTCAGAAGAAAACTGTGCTTACATCTCAGTGATGGGTGTTCAACATTCATCCACCTTGTTCATGAAATGATCAGAGGGCTGGAGCAGCTCTGCTATGAGGACAGGCTACAAGAGTTCTTTAGTTTCCAGCATCTGCTTTAGGATGGGATTTTTTGTTTGTTTCAGTTTAGTTTTTATTTTCATTCTGTGCATGAGAAACAACTTCTGCTGGTGTGGATGTTTGCTGTCAGAAATGTTATTACAAGACACGTCCTCTGTGTCCAACTAATGTAGACATGGAGCCATCCTCCCATGTATAATGACGTTGTTGTCTGTGATAAGTGCTGTCAGTGCTCTGTTGTGATGGTTCTCTTTGCCTCCTCCCTTTCTCTTGATTGCTCAGCTAGCAGAATGAGTTCAAAAGGTTTGTGCTTATGCAGCTGTGAAGGGAACAGAAAAGCAGGAACTTTGGGAAAAATCATCCTGTGGAAGGAGGATTTCTGGAGTTTCATCACATTTCATTGTGTTATTCTTTTCAGTGGCTGCTGACAACTCCCTGTTTAGTATTACCAACCTTTTCTAGGGTTTTGTTGTTGTTTTGGGGAGGTAGTTTTTGCTCTGCCTTTTTGGGTTTTCTTTTCTTCAGAGCTTGCAAGACTTTTATTTATTCCTTTTAACTACCAAGTCACCAATCTGACACCTTGTGAAATGGGACCTGAGGACTAACGAAGCTGAAAAAGTACGTCATGCAAGGATGCTATTTGACAAGATAACTGTGCTGCTCCAGTAGCTTCCAGCTGCCAAATGGGGCAGCTCTCTTCTTGCATTCTCCACTTCATCCTTTCAGTTTTCACTTCTGTGCTATTTTAAGCCTAGCTGGAATATTTTGGTGGGAAAAATTAGATTACAGGCTGTGAAAAGGAAACAGTGGTGATGGCTACTGCACTCATAGACTTGCTGAGATGGATAAAAACAAGAGCATAAATATAGATAACAGAGCTGCCCTCTGGCTCTGGCTGCCTCCCTTCTCTCTCTAACCTGCTGTCTGTGTAACTAATCCTTCTGCTTTCTAACCGCCCTGGCTGATTCTCCAAACTCACCTTGAACATAAGGCAAAGTCTGGGATAAGGCAGAGGGGTGGAAAGGAGGTGAAAGGGTGGTTGGGAGCCCCTCCTGGGGACTCTGATTTCTGGAGGGCTGTTGTGTTTCCGTATTACCTTTTAACTTGTCTATTTCTGTACCTGTTGTGTATACCTGCTTGTATATTGTGCTACGATGTAAATATAAAGCTTCATTCTTAATTTTTAGCTTGGCTGAGTCTAATCTGGGTGATTTCATAAGAGTGTGGGGGGGTGGGTAACTCCCAAACCATCACAACTTGGTTCACCATGTTAAATAGCCAAAGCTAGCTTAACAGAAGAGCAAAATAAAGACGCCATAGACCACCAGTGCTGCTGATATTGGGGAGAGAGGACTCTGTGTGTTGAGGGGATGTCTCCACAGAGAGAAGGAGGAAAATCTCATTTTGGCAGCAGCATGCTCCTCCCTGTCTTACCAGAGAATGAATGCAATGACTATAGCCAAGCATCTGAAGAAATAAAAAAGAAGCTGTGATGATGCAGGAATGAGAACTTTTACTCAGAAGCTGGTCAAGACAGGTGGGTTGCATTGCATACAATCCTCATTCTGCTAGTGCTGGACACAGCAGGGCTTTACAGGACTTGAGAAAGGGCTTCTCAGGTGGGTTTGAGGTTTTAGCTGTGTGAGCAGGAGGAGGCTTAGAACACAAGCCCTACAGGGAGTGGCTGAGGGACCAGGGGATCTGGGTCCCTCAGTTTAAGAAAGATGTTGAGGTGCTTGAATGTGTCCAGAGAAGGACAAGGGTGGTGAGGGGGCTGGAGCACAGCCCTGTGAGGAGAGGCTGAGGGAGCTGGGGGTATGCAGCCTGTAAAAAAAGGGGAGACCTCATTGCTGTCTACAACTACCCAAAGGGAGGCTGTAGCCAGGAAGGGGTTGGTCTCTTCTCCCAAGCACCCAGTGACAGAACAAGAGGACACAGACTCAAGCTGTGTTTAGGCTGGATGTTAGGATGAAATTCTTGCCAGAGAGAGAGATTGGCACTGTCATGGGCTGCCCATGGCGGAGTCACCATCCCTGGACATGTTTAAAAGGAGTCTGGATGTGGTGCTTAGTGCCATGGTTTAGTTAATGAGGTGTTAGGTGACAGGTTGGACTTGATGATCTGGAAGGACTTTTCCAATCTGGCTAATTCTCTGAATCTAATGTTTTATATCAGGTTTATAAAACAAAATAGTAGATGTAGTGAAGAAAAAAAGGTTTGTAGGTTATGTTTATGTTTTTATGAAATCAGTCCTGGTGAGTTTCCTTTGGGTACTTTTCTGATTTCTCAGTGGGGATCATTAGAGGTAAGGAAATGGCCCTGGTAAAACATTTCCACTTCTAAAACGTAGACTTGCTCTGTGACTAGGCCCATGAGTTTGTCCTGAGGTCTTACTCTCTTTGATTAGCAAGGAAACTTGTTTTACATGTGCTAAGGTACCTAAGGAGAAGTTGTAACACTTCCTCCAATTCCCCGCCCGGAAGCTTCTTTTATTCCAATTAAAATGTCTTTGGATTCTTAGAAACATTTAACACCTTTTATGTGCTTTTCTTTTTCCTTGTGGAAAGTAGCAGAATCTAGAGCCCCTGAAGTGAGGGTAAGCCTGTGTTTGACCAAGAGCTGTTTGCTGTTAGGTGGTGGTGTGAACTCATCTTCTCTCGCTAATGACACAGAGTCAACATCTCGTTTTCCTCCCTGCAGCAATCTCTGTAAAGCAAAATGATTTTGGAAGTCTTGGGAAAGAAAAAAATTCTTTTGGAGTAAGTTTTACTGATTTTGTCAGTGTTGACTTCCTGAGTAGCCATGGATTGACTTTTTGCCAGCAGTCAGGAGCATTGCTAGTTCCTTTAAGAGAACGTGGGCTTAAGAAAGTGTCTGTCACAGAGAGGGCAAAAAAAAAAGCCAATAGGCTCAGAGGATTTGATATTGTTTATGTCTCTTTGAACTCATTCATAATGATTCCCATTCTTTTTGGATTTCAGAGGCTTATTTTGAAGGATGAACAGTTGAATGCTGATCCTTGCTAAAGCAAACATGGGGTACATCTGGTGCATTGTACATCTGTCCTCTGACAATAGTGGGCAATTGGACACTCTCCAAGATGGTATTATGCCATAGGCTGTGCTTTGTCCTGTGTCTTACTGGAGATTCCAGACTCTCTCATTTTTATAGCAGTGTCTTTATTTAGTGATGCTGCTGCTTCTTCTTCTTCTTTTTTATTTTTTTTTTAGCTTTCCTTCTGGAAGTTTTCTTTGTGTTATCATACAAACACAGACTGCAAAATGAAAATGTGAAGCCAGAATCCTGTAGTTAGAATCACAGAATAGAACCATAGAATCAGTCAGGGTTGGAAGGGACCACAAGGATCATCCAGTTCCAACCTCCCTGCCATGGGCAGGGACATCCTACCCTAGAGCAGGCTGCCCACAGCCTCATCCAGCCTGGCCTTAAACACTTCCAGGCATGGGGCTTCAACCAACTCCCCAAGTGTCGAGTTGGCCTCACTTAGGCCACGTGGGAGTGGGAAACCAATATGGTACACAGGTGGTTGATCCGTTTATTGAAGCTAAGTGTGATGCTTATACCATGGAGTTTGGTACAGGGGCTGTACTTCTGATAGGCTCACATAGCAGAAATGGGCTGTCCGCACGCACAGAGGCAGATCTGATCAACCATGCCCCTTTGTGCAGCTAGCCACAACATTTTCCTGTTCCCAGGGCTGACCAGCCTGCCCTCCTTGCACAGCTCAGCTACACATAGCAGCGACTCTGCTAGCCTCCCAAGGCCACTTTTCTGCAGCTGTGGCTCCTTATCAGAATGACCTAAGTCTGTTCAGTTAGCCCTGCTCAAACCCTGGCACCTGGGCAACCCATTCCAGGCTCTCACCACTCTCATACTCAAGAACTTCCTCCTCATGCCTAGTCTGAACCTACCCATCTCCAGCTTTGCTCCATTCCCCCAAGTCCTGTCACTCCCTGATAGCCTAAAAAGTCCCTCCCCAGCTTTTGTGTAATCCCCCTTCAGATGATTTGAATAGCTGCTGATGGGCTTCTTCCTGTTCATAACCATCTTAACATTCAGGGCCCAGGCCCTGCAGTATCTGTAGAGAGAGAGACTGGAGAAGACTAAATGATCATATAATGATGATTAAATACCAAAGTCTTTCTCTAATAAAGAAATGAGGTACGACCTAATTACCACTGTTTGCTGGTAAAGATTGATTGTTGGGATTGAAGCTGCTAGTAAAGATTGATCCATTTATCATTTCACTCTCTGTAATGGTTAAAACATTCCTCCTCCCCCCCCCCCCCAGTTTTTAATAAAGTGGAACTCTGGGAATCTTTTCAAACTTTTGAGGAAAAAAAGCCACATCACTCACTGTGATGGTTTGGGAGTTACTCACCCCCTCCCAACACAGTGAAATCACCCAGGCTAGACTCATCTGGATGGAAGTTAAGGAGTGAAGCTTCATACCCACAGCTTAGCACAACATACAAGAGGTATTTACAATATATCACAATATTTACACTCAACTCTCCTTGAAGGGAATAAAGCAGAAAGGTTGAGCCTTTTGTTGTCCTGTGTGCTCTGTTACAAGTGCCAGGTCTTCCTCTGGACATGAAGAAAGTGAAGAGAGCCTCAAGGGAGGTTCTCCCCAACCTCTACTCTGCCCTGCTGAGACCCCATCTTCAGTACTGTGTTCAGGTTTGGGCTCCCCAGTTTAGGAGGAATGGAGATCTGCTGGAGAGAGTCCAGCAGAGGGCTAGGAGGATGATGAGGGGACTGGAGGGCATGGCTGATGAGGAAAGGCTGAGAGACCTGGAACTTTTTAGTCCAGAAAAGAGAAGACTTAGAGGGGATTTGAAAAATGTTTATAAATATCTAAGGGCTGCCAGGAGCAAGGGGGGACAGGCTCTGCTCACTGCTCCCTGGGATAGGACAAGAGCAAAGAGTGTAAGCTGCAGCAAAAAAGGTTCTGCCTCAACACAAGAGGGAACTTCTTTACTGTAAGGGTCACAGAGCACTGGCACAGGCTGCCCAGAGAGTTGTGGAGTCTCCTTCTGTGGAGCCTTTCAAGACCTGTCTGGATGTGTTCCTCTGTGATCTATGTTAGTTAGTATTGTCCTGCTCTGGCAGGGGGGTTGGAGTTGATGATCTCCTTGGGTGCCTTCTAACCCCTAACATCCTGTGAGCCTGTGACCTCTTTTCATAGCCTTCGAAACCTTCCATAAAAAAATATTTACTGCTGCCACTGCTGCTGAAGGCATCATCATAACAATAATAATAATAATAATAAAATATAGGTAGTCTTTTCTTAGTATTTCTCCTTTGTGTTTTGAATTTGGCTGAACCAAACAACTATGAGTATGGCAGTTTTTTGGTCATTTTTCCTAGGTGACCTGAGTTTTGCTAACAGCTGTAGTGAACCTGTTATTTTCTTTTCTTTTCTTTTCTGAAATGAGAAATTAGTGGACTGATAAAATGTAAAAGCTTAGGTGGGACAAATGTAGAGCTGCTTCAACTCCTTTTTGAGTATTTTTCCTTGTTAGGCTTTGTATTATTGGTGTAGGAAAAGGAAGGCCATAGTCTTGTGGTCTGCTTCTCTGCTGGTAGTCTGATAGGTGTTTGTCCTTTCTTCACAAGCAAACCAGGAGGTTTCTCTCTCTTGCTTCTTGCTTCCTCCTCTGTCATTTCTACTCCCCTGACCTCTGCCTCTGCTGATGCTGGGGTGGATTGGACACTGCTCTTGACACTTAGAGGTTTGAAGATGTTTGCTTTAACTTTAGATTAAAATCTTTTGGCTTTAAATGAAAGAAGTTCATTGTTATGCCTTCGGTCCTCTGAAGAGACAGAATTCATTGCTCCATAAACCTTGTACAATTGCCACCACAATAAGGTGCTTCCTCCTACTCTGGGCATGCTATATATTGTTATGATTTTGCAATACACTCCTTTGTACTGCAGCTATAGAAACCCCCTTTAATTTACCTTGATTTTTGCAAAGACACCTTTGCAACAATTCCTTTATATCCTCAAAGAAGACCTCTAGTTCCAGTGGTTTGCCTGTCTTATTGTCTCTTACCCTGGTGTTATACTGCATGAGGCCTCACAGAGATTCATAGTTCAGTCCGGTTGTGCCCCAATTCATTGTGCTTCAGGGGACATCCCTGTCCTTTCTGTGTCTTTCTGTTCAAAGGAAACCCAAGAAGGTAGGCATGACCTGTGCTCTATTAAGTCCTCTGATGTGGATGATCAGAAGACCGCGACTGCAGGGCACATTGTGAAGTGCCTTTTGCCTCCAATCTAGAAATAGTCTCTTTGAGTTGAGTCTAAATTTGTGTTTCATTGAAGTGGGTTCTTGTGTTCCCCAAAGAAGATGAGAGAAGGAATGAGGAAATAACAGTGAGTTCCAGCATTGCAACAGATCAGTTGGGCTACTGCAGGAGAGGTCTGTTTCATTCATCACCTGCAAGATAATGATGTGAAAAGACTGTTTCTATTAAATCTTAGTGCCTGTTTGTTAAAGCAATTATTTATAGTGTTCCTCCAACTGTAGCTACAATTCCTCACCAGTGATGTGAGGACTGCTCTCAAAGGCCTCCCACAGGCTCTTTCTCCTTGCAAACATATTCATCTTACCCCTTTTGATTTAGGCTAAACACAAGGGAAAAGGCCAAACTTTTGTAGGTCTCTGTGCCCATCAGACACATGCACGAGGAAGCAGTGAGGCTATGTCCTTTGGAAC
Source organism: Pogoniulus pusillus (assembly GCF_015220805.1). Lineage (NCBI taxonomy): Eukaryota > Metazoa > Chordata > Aves > Piciformes > Lybiidae > Pogoniulus > Pogoniulus pusillus. The sequence goes on along the minus strand of NC_087294.1, from coordinate 12,722,946 downwards.
ACGCAATGAAGAAGAAAAAAACAAAGGCCTCTGTTTTCAAGATAATTGACTTTCACACATTTCAAATATGCAGTCTGTAAGGGTTGGCTTAGCATGTTATAAAATATTAACCATTTTTCCTCAGCCCCACCCTGCAGATCTGATTATATTTTGCACATTGAATTGAGTATTCGGTAAGGCACAAAGCCATGGAAGCCAATTTTCCTGTTTCTAATTGCACTGCTTGCTTCAGTTCCCCTTGTAATAGTAGTTAGACCAGTTGAACATGCAGTTTATCCTGCACTTCTAACATAAACTACCTGAAAATGTAGCTCCATAGATAGATAGATAGATAGATGGATAGATGATAGATAGGTGCTTGGTGAGTTTTGCACTGTTCGGATCCTCCACTCTAAAACGCCAGCAAGGATGAAAGAAGTAATTATACAATTTATGCTTGCTGGCATCTTTGCATTTATTTTATTTGCTAAGAAACCCAAGGCAACAAGTAATTAAAGGGAAAAGAGCAGTGCAGTAATAGGCAAGAGGAGCTCACTGATTAAAGTTGAGAGCTACGTTTCAAATGTGGTAGTGAATACAACATTTTAGATCGCTTACTCCTTTGCTTGCAAAAATTATTGAATCAAAGCAGCCTGACACAGAAGAAACCAAAAGGCATTAATGCAATTAAGTATTTCCTGCACAGGGTCTAAAAAAAACCCAGGGTCTAAGAAGAGGGTCTAAGGCATTTCTTGTTATACACAGTTTTCATGTTGTATGAAAGGCAGTAATTCTAGGGGAAAACGCACTCGTTGTTAAATAGTGCTGTTACTTCACTGTTTTGACCCTCATCTTCTGGATAAACCCCAATGGTGACTATAAAACTGCCTGAAAGGAACTCTGCCAGCTCCTAGTGCACGTGTAAATGTCTTTGTAACTACTGAGGGATGCTACTTTCTGCACTTGCCTCAGGAGGAGAGCTGGGGAGAGAGCAGCTGCAGCTTGCTGGCAGCGGCTCAGTCACAAGCTGCTGCCAGAGCCCCTGCTTCTGCCTCCCCTGGGGAGATGTGGCTACCGCAGCGCCTAGCAGAGATGCGACTTTACAGCTGCTTGTGTGACCAGGGCAGTGTGAGGCAGGCAGAGCATTCCTGTGAATCTGGCCAATGCCCTTTTTATAGGGTGAAATCCTACCCTTGTGAAATCAATGGGATATTTGCCATCAGAGGGCCAGGGTTTCTCCCAGAAGTTGCTCATTGTAATCTGAGCCTGGCAGGCAGGCATCACTGGGAGCGCAGAAAAAAATTCCCCAGCCTCTTCCAGTTTATTCCTCTTAGGCTCAGTTTTCTACTATCTTATAGATGAAGTTTAATTTTTCATTGCCCCTAAGGGCTGGCAAGCTGGGAGTTCGTTAGGACTACTCTTTATCCTCCCCCAGGTGCCAGCTAAAGTTGCAGGAGGGAGTCTGACTCAGGCTGCTCCAGGAGGCTGCCTAACAGTGGAGGCGAAGTGTAACTGACACTTCACCTCCTCTTTTTCCATCCCCAAATCCTTTTCTCCCCGCTTGGCTATTTGTAGGGTGAGAGTGATACAGGAGGTCTCGTCCCTCCCTCCTTCCCCTGGCGATGGTGCTTCTCTCCCACTCGGTGCAAGCGAGATGGCTGGAGGGGAGGTGGGTGATGAAGAAGAAGGGTTTTTCAGGCAGGGGGAAGCACATCTGTTGTTTCTCAGATTAGAATTGAGCCCCTAATAGTTGTCTGACAATTTGCAAGTTGGGTTTATAAATCTGCCTGAGTTATAAACGCACTGTGCAATTTATAGAACCTGCCAGCAAATCTTAACTGTGAACCCTTGATTTATACACCACCCCTCTAAACACTGACTTCTAGTTTGTTTTTGACTGAACTGTTTCAGTATGTGGTAAGCCAGAGAAAAATTTCCATATCCTAAATGGGATTAACAAACCTTAAATCAGACCTGTAAGGCCTACAACAGATTTGCAAATCATAACAACAAATCCAAAATAAAACCTAGTATTTTTTTTCTTTCCTTATTGTTTCCTCCCTCCCCTTGGCTTAAGAATCCTGATTTTGCAGCTGCTTGGAAAAGGAAGTGATTTATAAAGCAAGAATTTAAAGCCCAACTGTCAGCGTGATCAACTTTGAGAGGTCTGGCTCCTCACATCTTATCTCCAGCGCTTTGATTTACAAACTGTAGTCAGGTTCTCTCTATCACAGATTTCTCTCCTGAAGCTTGGAGTTGTTTATTGTGAGATCTGCAAAAGGTTAAACTCTCTGTATGCCACCCTTTGACTGGCTTGGTGGTGGTGTTATGGAAAAGGTGATGCCTAATCAGATTGCAGCTGGCAAAAGTGCCTCGCGTAACATTTGGTTGTCAGAGAAAACAAACAGCAGCTGAGCAATAAATTCTTGAACTGTTAATAAGCTGAGCTCCTTGACTCCTTCTTATTGCAAGGATCTGTAAGGCACAATGCACACCTTCAGCAGCAGCAGCAACAGAGATGTAGGTCCTCACACTGCTTTGTGCCGTGAGAGGTGAGATTAAACGCGGGTTCTGCTCCTTACGGAGGATGGATGCTTCAGCTTGTATGTAAGGGCACTGCTGAGCCAGGGCTGTTGCTGGTTCTTTTTCAGCTTTGAGATCAGATTTTCTTTCTAACTCATGCCAATACCTGGCTTTAAAATTCAGAGGAATAAAAATGCCTGACAATTAAAACTACATAATTACAGAATGCATTCTGGAGACTGAAATCAATGTAATGAGCTGCCTCTTTCCGAGGAAACAAAAACCCCACCAACAGTCGAAAGCAACTTCAGTGGCAAGAGAATGTTTAATTTATGGAATATTTATGTGAATTTATTTCTACTTGAGAGATTAGCTCCCACTAATCAGATAAGTAATTTAAAGATCACTTTCTATACTCTAGAGTGACCAATTTAAGTGCCCATTTTTTTTCTTTATTGATAGCAAAGCTTGTCTTTACCTCATTTGCCATGTTTTCCTTCTGCCTCCTCTTCACCTCTTCTTTACTGATTTAATACCAAGAATCTTTTCATATCAAAGAACTTGGCAAATAGTAAGAAGCCTGTGTCCCTGTTGCTGTTTGGATTTGCTCTGTGACACGTGCATACAGAATCACAGAATCGTCAGGGTTGGAAGGGACCTCAAAGATCATCCTGTTTCAGCCCCCTGCCATGGACAGAGACAAGTCACACTGCATCAGGTTGCTCAGAATCACATTCAGCCTGGCCTTAAAAACTTCCAGGGATGAGGCTTCCACTATCTCCCTGGGCAACATGTGCCACTGTCGCTCCACCCTTGTGCCGAAGAACTTCTTCCTAACATCCAATCTGAATCTCCCCTCCTTTAGCTTTTCTCCATTCCCCCTAGTCCTATCGCTACCTGACACCCTAAAAAGTCTCTCCCGAGCTTTCCTGTGAGCCCCCTTCAGATGCTGAAGGCCGCAACAAGGTCTCCTTAGAGCCTTCTTCTCTCCACACTGAATAACCCCAGATCTCTCAGTCTGTCTCCATAGCAGAGGTGCTGCAGCTCTCTGATCATCATTATGACCCTTCTCTGGACACATTTCAGCATGTCCATATCTTTTTTGCCATCGTGGTCCCAGAACTGGATGCAGTGTTCCAGGTTGGGTCACACCAGAGTGGAGCAGAGGGGCAGAATCACCTCCCTCACCCTGCTGGCCACACTTCTCTTGATGCAGCCCAGGCTCTGGTTGGCTCTCGGTGTACACGTTGAACCTGGACCCCCCAAGACCTTTTCTTCAGGGCTGTTCTCAAGCCACTCACTGCCCAGCCTAATTGATGCTTGAGATTGCCCCTACCACGACCATACAATACCTTATAGCTCAGAGGCTACTTTCATTATTATTTGAGCTCCATGAGAGTTTCTGGGCATCTGCAGCCAGCAGACAGAAGCAACCAAGCTATAACAATGACTTATGTCACTATTCTTGTCTTTTAACTAAAGTTAATCAGTATTTACCTAAACTCAAATAACAAAGCTTGGTTGTGCTTTAGGGGCTCAGAAATGGAGATCTCTCAGATAAAATATTAGGCTGGTCTAGTTGAGGATGCCCCTGCTGACTGCAGGAGCAGGGGTTGGACTAGATGACTTTTGGAGGTCCTTTCCAGCCCAGACCATTCTGTGATTCTATGACTCTCTGATTATATGATTCTATAATCCTCTGACGCTCTGATGCTATGATTCTATGCTAAGTGAGCCTGTACAAATAAAACTGGAATCTAATTGATTAGGATAAAAGTGGAATAGTTTAGATTTCTAAATTATCTTCCCAAGGTGATTATTTTCCTTAGTTTTGATGCAGTTCTGTTGAATTTGAAATAGGAGCAGCTATTTTACACACTGATGTCTTTGTATGCAGCAAGCATGTACCTACCAAGCCCAAGTGACACCAGCTGCAGCTGAAAGGTGTTTAATTGGTGCCAAACCGATTACTACCTGATTAGTCTAATATTTCCTCCAAGGCACAAAAAGGACTGGGGGTATCCAGTCAGTACTGCTCCATACTTATTATCCTGGTGTAGCTCAGGACTTTCATGTGAAGTTCAAGGCAGATCTGATATGTTGCAGCAGAACACATGCCAAACAAGGAAGTCACAGGATCACAGGATATTAGGGGTTGGAAGGGATCCAAGGAGATCATTGAGTCCAACCCCCCTGCCAGAGCAGGACAATGCTATCTAACACAGACCACAGAGGAACACATCCAGACAGGCCTTGAAAGGCTCCAGAGAAGGAGACTCCACAACCTCTCTGGGCAGCCTGTGCCAGTGCCCTTACAGTAAAGAAGTTCCCTCTTGTGTTGAGGCAGAATCTCTTTTGTTTCAACTTACACCCATTGCTCCTTGTCCTACTCCAGGGAGCAGTGAGCAGAGCCTGCCCCCCCTGCTGACAGCCCTCAGATACTTATAAACATTTATCAAACCCCCTTCAAATCTTTTCTCCAGACTAAGCAGCCCCAGGTCCCTCAGCCTCTCCTCATAAGCCATGTCCTCCAGTCCCCTCATCATCCTCATAGCCCTCTGCTGGACCTTCTCCAGCCATAGAATGATAGAAGTATAGAATGGTTTAGGTTGGAATAGACCTCAAAGCTCATCCAGTTCCAACTCCCTGCCACAGGCAGGGACACCTCCCACCAGAACAGGTCGCTCAAGGCCTCATCCAACCTGTCCTTGAACACCTGCAGGGAGGGAGCAGCCACAACCTCCCTGGGCAGTCTGTGCTGTAAAGAGCCCTTTCCTAACATCCAGTTTAAATCACCTTTCTGCCAGTTTAAACCCATTACTCTCCATCCTGTCATGACAAGACTTTGTCAGTAGTCCCTCCCCAGCCCTTCTGTAGGCCCCTTCAGATACTGGAAGGCTACTCCAAGGTTTCCTCAAAGCCTTCTCTTCTCCAGGCTGAAGAGTCCTAACACCTGTAGCCTGTCCTCATAGGAGAGGTTCTCCAGCCCTCTGAGCATCTCCATGGCCCTCTTCTGGACTCACTCCAACAGTTCTATGTCCTTTGTCTTTTTCTATTAAATCCACTGAAACTCCTTAAAAAGTGGATGGGGTAATTCTGGTGCAGCTAAGCATTTAACTGCCAGTGTGACAGACATTGTGATGTGACAGACAACTACCTGGGTCTGAAAGAGATGAGATCCAGTGTGCTGGTGCCTACTGATTACACAGTGATTATTTAAATCCTTGTTTGTTGTTGGGAGCTGTTTACCAAACACAGCAGCCCATCAAGAAGAGACTTCCCAATCAGAACAAATAAACTACATAATCCTAATAGCAAACAAAACGTTACAGAAATAATCAAAAACTCCCAGGAGAGTGAGTTGCTGGGGTGGGGGGGCTGGAGTATGAATGACTTCCTTTGTCAGTATGCACATCCCTCACTAGAGCCTGATGATGAATTTTCAGGGCCCAAGGAACTTCCTACCTGACCAACCTGATCTCCTTTTATGATCAGGTTACCTGCCTGGAGAAGGTGGGGCAGGCTGTGGATGTAGTCTACCTGGACTGCAGCAAAGCCTTTGACACTGTCTGCCACAAGAAGCTGCTGGCAAAGCTGGCAGCTCCTGGCTTGGACAGATTCACTCTGATATGGGTCAAGAACTGGCCAGGCCCAGAGAGTGGTGGTGAATGGTGCCACATCCAGTTGGCAGCTGTCGTGAGTGGTGTGTCCCAGGGATCAGTGCTGGGCCCAGTCCTGTTCAACATCTTTATTGATGATCTGGCCCAGGGGATTCAGTCCAGCATCAGTAAGTTTGCAGATGCCACCAAGAAAGGAGCAGGTGTGGATCTGTGGGAAGGTAGGAGAGTCCTGCAGAGGGACCTTGCAAGACTGGATGGGTGGGCAGAGACCAGTGGGATGAGATGTAACAAGGCCAAGTGCAGGGTTCTACACTTTGGACACAACAACCCCAAGCAGCTCTACAGGCTGGGGACACAGTGGGAACCCAAGAGTGCTGGCAGAGAGGAGCTGAACATGAGCCAGCAGTGTGCCCAGGTGGGCAGGAGAGCCAATGGCATCCTGGCCTGGATCAGGAACAATGTGGCCAGTAAGACAAGGAATTTTTTTCTTCCCTTGTACTCAACACTGGTCAGGCCACACCTTGAGTGCTGTGTCCAGTTCTGGGCTCCTCACTTCAAGAGAGATGTTGAAGTGTTGGAAGGTTTCCAGAGAAGGGCAACAAAGCTGGTGAGGGGCCTGGAGCACAGCCCTGTGAGGAGAGGCTGAGGGAGCTGGGGGTGTGCAGCCTGCAGAAGAGGAGGCTCAGGGCAGACCTCATTGCTGTCTGCAGCTACCTGAAGGGAGGCTGTAGCCAGGTGGGGTTGGGCTCTTCTGCCAGGCGAGCAGCAACAGAACAAGGGGAACAAGTCTCAAGTTGTGCCAGGGCAGGTCTAGGTTGGATGATAGGAGGAAGTTGTTGTCAGAGAGAGTGATTGGCATTGGAATGGGCTGCCCAGGGAGGTGGTGGAGCTGCTGCTCCTGGAGGTGTTCAAGAAGAGCCTGGCTGAGGCACATAGTGCCATGATCTGGTTGATTGGATAGGGCTGGGTGCTAGGTTGGACTGGATGATCTTGGAGTTCTCTCCCAACCTGGTTGATTCTATGATTCTATGATTCATAGGGAATCAGCTCTATTCCCTATAGGGAAGCAGCTTGAACAGATAACAAGATATTGTGTAATAATAAACACAATTGCAAGTGTGGTTTTCTGGTGGTTTATTTATTTTTTTATCTTCCCCCTCCCTCCCTCCCCAAACCCACCTAATTATGATAGTAGTATGGTTTTAATAATGCATAGGACCATTCACAATAAGTATCTATTACTGCTCAGCAAAGCAATCTTTTGTTTCACTCGGGCTTGCTTTTACACAAGCATAGCGAAACTACCTCGGGAAGAGCTCTGGGATTTGAAGAGCCATTTGACCTATGATGAAAAGGAAAAGAAGCCTGCAAAAATTTGCTTTGTGGCTTTTGTGGCTTTAAGAAGGCAGAAGAAATTTCATATATATATATACACATATAAAGAAAAATTGATTTGTGGCTTTTGTGGCTTTTTTGGCTTTAGCAAGGCAGAATATATCTCATATACACACACACACACACACACACGTGTGTGTGTATATATATATATACATATAGATACACACACATATATATATATATATAAAGGCATAAATATATTTACCCTTCTGCCTTGGAGCAATGGCACTAAAATCTGCTGAGAAAAAGCTTGTGTAGGTCTGGGAATTTGTGAAGCAGAAGAAGTCTTTGTTTTTATGATTGCAGTTGACATGCATACATACCTAAAGGGGTGCATGGATTTTCTCAACTCCACATCAAAATTTTCTATACTTCCTTGGAAATCTTTCCCTGGATAAGCTAAACCCCCTGGAGATTTTTATATGAGCAAAGTCATAGTAAAGAATTTGAAGTGAAAAGTCTTTTCTGCGTTGTGCTGCACTGAGCAGAAAGAGGACTTGGGCACCCCAAGGACCTTATGAAGCACCAGCATATGGCATCCAGGAGCACAGGCAACATTACTAAACCTGAGTTCAGTCAGTCCAGCCTAAGGACGGACTTTATGTGGTCTGAGTTTAAAGGGGCATTTGAATGGCCCAGTGTTTGGTTTCACAGTTGTATGCTGGGATGAATCCCACTTTGTACCAGCATATATGGGTACAGATTCTTGCCATTTGCATAGAATCATAGAACAGAATCAGTCAGGGATGGAAGGAACCACAAGGATCATCTAGTTCCAAACTCCCTGCCACGGGCAGGGACACCCTACCCTAGAACAGGCTGCCCACAGCCTCATTCATCTCAGCCTTAAACACCTCCAGAGATGGGGCCTCAACCACCACCCTGGGCAACCCATTCTAGGCTCTCACCACTCTCATGCTGAACATCTTCCTCCTCACAATTCATATCAAAACATGCCTCTATCTTTCTGTGAAAAATCCTTTTTTTTCCCCTTTAAAGACTTGGGAATCCTTGACTGAAAACAGAAAGTAAAAAATCAGGCTGTTCCAACATGATTTCCAATGTATTACTTTAACCAAACCAAAAAGTTTCATCTTGGGCTAAATAGATGTTAAAAAGTGTACTTTTAAATTATTGTTTTTTTTTGCTAGGGCACTATTATGTTTTTTCTCATCATTTCAAATGTAAGTAACTCCTACCTCATGGTCCTCAATGGCTCAGCCTTCCCTGCCTGTACTGCAGCAGGGCTTACTTCAGGGACCTGTAGCAGCACGAAACGAGAAGTGTCAGTGGAAGTTCAGAGGAAGTGTGTTGCTCTGGGAAAATGAAGTGTTTGGCTCCTGAAATATAGTTCTTATGAAGCATTGTGGCAGCTACAAGGGTCAGATTAAATACTGAACTGAAGTGGATCATTTGTTTATAGGACTGCTGAGATGTTCTCTTCAATAGAATGAATATGTTCACATTTCCCTACAATAATCTTCACCTTTCATCTAAAATATTTTTTTTTCCTCTTTGCTTTCATGTGTTTGAGGTTTTTGGTTTTCTTTTGTTTGTTTACTTTGGTTTGTTAATTTTTTTTCCCCAAAAAAGATCATAGAATCATAGAATCAACCAGGTTGGAAGAGACCTCCAAGCTCAGCCAGTCCAACCTAGCGCCCAGCCCTAGCCACTCAACTAGACCATGGCACTAAGTGACTCATCCAGGCTTTTTTGAACACCTTCAGAGACAGCGACTCCACCACCTCCCTGGGCAGCCCATTCCAATGCCAATCACTCTCTCTGGCAAGAACTTCCTCCTAACATCCAGCCTAGACCTCCCCTGGCACAACTTGAGACTGTGTCCCCTTGTTCTGTTGCCAGTTGCCTGGCAGAAGAGCCCAACCCCACCTGGCTGCAGCCTCCCTTCAGGTAGCTGTAGAGAGCAATGAGCTCACCCCTGAGCCTCACAGTATCACAGTATCACAGTATCACCAAGGTTGGAAGAGACCTCACAGATCATCAAGTCCAACCTCTTCTGCAGGCTGCACACCCCCAGCTCCCTCAGCCTCTCCTCACAGAGCTGTGCTCCAGGCCTCTCACCAGCTTCATTGCCCTTCTCTGGACACTTTTCCAGCACCTCAACATCATTCTTGAATTGGAAATAAGACATTACTATTGAAAAACTGTATTTTAAGAACCTTACCACCTGTAAAACTGTTTCTAATGAAAAATAGTTTGGTTTAGTCTGTTCTTACTAGCATTCTAATGCTCAGTTTTGTAGCTGCATTCATGCAGAAGCATGTGCAAATGTAACTGCCCTGCTTGGCTTGGATACTCCAAGATGCCCCAGGGATTAAAGATAAGCTGTTGCATATTACTCTGTCAGAAAACACTCTCTTAAACAACCCTTTTCCAGCACTGTGGCCATTTGAGTTAGATTTTTAGCTCACACATAAAAAAATCCAGAACAGAGAAACTTAGAAGTGGAAGCTCTGAGTGGAGAGGTGAACATTCTGGAGATAGGCCATAGGATGGCAACAGTGGCTAAGTTAATATAATTTCATTGGAGCATCAAGAGCTTTCTGTCTGGAAGCACAGCTTGGACTGCTGCTTCTCCTGTGCCCGCTGCTATCTTCCCCTGCTGCTGTTTGAGCTGCCACTGCTTTTGCTGCTTCGCTGCCGCTTGACCCCTTCCCCATCTTCCTTAAGGTTGTTATATTTCTGCAGTAGTTTATTCTCCTTATACTGTTAGATATTTAGTTTAAACTGTGAGAAATACAATTTAATCTTTCCTGGCTTTCCAAAAGAAATCTGTGTTGTGGTGAGTTTACTGGGGGAGGGATCTGCCCTAACCCGGTACAAGCACAGTAAAAGCAATGATGAGAAAATGTGTTTTGTAGTTAACTTCAGAGGTGTTCAGCTTGTTCTGGGCAGGACATACTCAAACAATAAGATTTTGCTCTCTATTCTCATCTCTTCCCAACCCTGCCTCCGCACTTCCAGTAAGAAAGAAGTGAGAGGAAAGAAGAAGGCTCCCTTTTTGGGTAGCTCCATAGTGAGACAAGAGAATAGGAGCGCTCAATACTATCTTCTCTGTGCGAACAGAACAAAGACTGTTTCCCTGGCCCTTTGTCTTGCCTCGCCTTTTTCTCCCTTGGTGGTGGAAGTCATCCAACCCACGTCCCAGCAGCCCCTGACAGTGGGGAGAAACTGCTCTGACTTCTCTTAGTCCCTTGTGAACCAGTCTCAGATTTGACAGAGATCTCCTCTCTCTCAGAAGAAAATATGCATGCTATTGGAGCAAGTTGGTAAATTATTGTTAACCTTTGATGGGAAGTCCCAAAGAGCAAAGGACAGCAGCATTTTATGAACTGATACAGGTCTTAGTAGTTCCTTTGATGAGCCATCATATCAAAAGAGATTTAAAGTAAAGAAGAAGGAGCTTCCTGATGGGATAAACTTTTTCTTATGTCTTTGAATTATAGGTCAGGCTTTGCTTTTTAACAATGGAAAAGAAGTTAGAGCAGGTATTGACTTCACAATGCTGCAGATCAGGCTTGTGTACTCATGCAGATATAAATGAGAATTCAAAGCCAGACACCATCTCACAGAGGGAAGAAATGGAAAATTAAACCTCTCATTATTGCAATGGAAATTATAGGATTACATCTATCACCCTCAGCTTATAACAAATGTTGTAGCCAGCTTTGTTGAGTGGATTTGCAAAAGTCTTTGGAAATTAGAAATTTAGAAATACTAGAGAAAGCAATAATAATTGCAAGCTGCTTTTTTATCTTTGTTATATATATATATATATATATATATATAAACTTCTGTCTTTCTTAAAAGCAGAAGATTCATCTCTTCAGCCTCATCTCTTCAGCCTCATCTGCTTTTTTTAAGATAGATTTCACTGCAAACTGGAGGAGTAGCTTAATGAAGACCATATCCTTAAACATCTGCATCCATTGGATGAGTAGACCAAATCTCTGCCTCCCTTAGGTGCATTTGACTTGGCCCTATTCTTACTGGCTTTGCTTGCAGCAGGGATTTAACCTGTAGTGTTTAATTTTTCCAATTCTTAATATTCATCTGTGCTGTCAGTTTATTTGGTAAACATTTAATGTGAATTTAATTCAACAGGATGATGTTTAAAACTGAGAAAGTTCTGCTTATTATTTTTTTCCTATCATAAGTTGTCCTGAAAAAAAAAAAAAAGATGATGATATAGAAAAAGGAAAAAAACCAAACAAACCAACAACAGTGACATTTAAAGCTCAGCAGTGAGCAGCACACAAGCTGTCAAACATTTATCTTTGACTTCTTGACACAGCAAAGAAAGACTCCAAGGTTTGTGGTTTTTTTTTCCCCACTGGCACTTAAAAATATCATGGGGTTAATGTGTGTACCTGAGAAAAAGAGAAACTTGACCTAAGTGGTTACTTTTAACCATTTTAGATTGTTATTCATTACAAATGTGAGCTCCAAACATGATGGGCCATGGAGTGGAGCCATGTTCGGGCAGGGCAGGTGCGTTCAGCTTTCTCGAGCGTCCACGAGCAGTGAATGGAAGGAATTGTTAAACTCTACTAAAGAAGAACAAAAGCCCCAGTGAAGTATTCCCTTACTTAGAAGCAGCTTTCTGTTTCAATCTCCTTATTGAATTACATCATGGGATCATATGCAGGAGACATTTAGCCACAATCACTTTAATCAAATAATAAAGAAACCCCAAACTCAAAAGGACTTCTACTCTCAGTATTGTTTTTATTGAGACTAATATTATCATTGTCTACAGTGTCCATATCAAAGAATCTGGATTGATTTAATAATTTCAAGAGAGGTTACAGAGAGTATCCTCAGTATGTGTCCATCAGCAAACCTTTATGGTGATCAGTGCTTTTATACTGATTTACATCAGCCCAGGCTTTACCTGGTAACCTCAGATCCCAGCCCTCTCATTGCATTTGTGGATGAACTCTTATTCCCTATTCAACAATCATGAAAGAGAGCACCATAATTTGAAAAGAAGCAGAGGATACTGTTTCCCATGTGAGAGATGGCTGCTTTCTAGCAGGTGAGAAGTGGAAAGAGACTGTCATTGCCTTTGCCCTCTATGGTGGTTTTGATGCTTCTGCTGCCAGCACAAGACTGGACCTGTTTCTGTGCTCCGGGAACGTGGAGGGCTGCCAAGAGCCGATGGCTGCCAAGGGTAACTGATTACTAGGAATGCAATGAGGTAAGGAAGAGCTTCTTGGTTTTCCCCCTCCTCTACTACACCCATATGTGGTCAACCACGAGCTGGACTGAGTACAATGTTTGAAGCAAGCCAGATGCAGTAACTCTTAAATCAGCCTGTGACAAGGTGAGAAAGCAAGAGGGCTGTGGTTGCTCTGGTTTGGCAGTGCTGGGTTGGTGCTTCCACAGAAAGCGCTGCACTTCTTTGCAAGCGTGAACGGACTGATTTAAGCCATTACTGTAATTGGGCCTCTTGTGATCCTAATTAGGGATTTGTGAGCTAATACAGACAGGTGTTTGAAAACATATACTTAGGGTCTGAGTGCCAAAAAATCAGGTCTTGACTTATGTATCTGTGTTAACAAGCTGTATGAGAGGATTGTCATCTGCAACATGTCTTTGGTAAGCCGTGTGTTCAGTGGCAAAGATAAGGAAGGTAGGACAAATAGAGAATAGAGATACTCTATTGCTCAGTCTGCCTTTGTTGAAAAAGATTCCTGGTACCACACCAGAGGAGAAATGATAGAACACATTTACTGAGCCACTGTGACATATCTACAGCAAAGATGAGGTTGAATTTGAGTACCATCTAGACAGACCATCCTCAGAAGAGATGACCAAGGGCCTCCACACACCAACTGTCTAAGTGTCTGGCCAAAGACTGTAAATGGCAAATATATCCCCTGAAATACACAGCAGTTCTGGAACAACTTGCAAAGAGGAACAGGTCGTGAATGACTTAACTATTGCTAATAGCAGCCTGTAATTATTACCTTGTTAAGCTGCGTTCCTTTAAAGCCACCCTTTGGGAGAAGCAACTAAGTCAAGGGCACATCTTGGACAGATCTCTCCCTCTACAGATCTCTCTGTGGGATTACTCTTGTGTTTAGCCTTGCTGCTGAAATAATCAATTGCATTCATCTTCTAATTAATGGACTGGTATCCATTTCATATAGAACATGCTCGTGCTGTAATTACCGCAGTCGTGGTACCGGGGGAGCGCTCGGGGGATGAACGTGTGTGGAGTGCTGCTCAGCTCGAATCGTGTGCTTTGGGGAGGCAAGGGTGATGCTTCCTCTGCTATCAGGCAGAAGCTTACTTAGATGAGAAAACACAGAAGAATCTGATTGCAATGCCACTAATGAGACAATATTTGTCTTTATTTTACTGTGCATTAGGCGTCCCTTTCCCTTTTAAGATCAACATTTATTTGAGCTTTAGTTTAAGAATCATAGAATGGTCTGGGTTGGAAGGGACCTCCAAAGGTCATCCAGTCCAAACCCCCCTGCAGCCAGCAGGGACATCCTCAATTAGATTATGTTGCCCACAGCCTTGTCAAGCCTCTCTTTGAATATCTCCAGGGATGGAGTCTCCCTCTCTGGTGATATTCAAAACCTGCCTGGACATGTTTCTGTGTGATCTCCTTGAGGTGATCCTGCTGTGGCAAGAGGGTTGGACTGGATGAATTTTTGGCTTGAACATCTTCGACTTAAATTTGTATGCCAGTTGGTTATACAACTGGCATTTATTTTTGCAACACCTCTTTACTACTGATCATCTGGTGGAGGAGTGCTGCTTTTCAGGCTTAACAGATTAATGCTCTGCTATAGAGATGATGACAGAAAATATCTACTTTATGTAATTACAGTTTTAGACCAAACAAGAAGAAAATTCCATCAATACTTTCTGCATATGTTAATCAAATCAAGTTATCGTGCTCCATGCTCTGAAATAGAGGCAGTGCATAATAATTCTCTGGAAATTATTGTAACTATTTCTTGTTTTGCTTTCCTTAGGCATTTGTGTGCCACCTTCCAGACTGAAGCAGGTTTCAGTGTTTGCATTACAAAACTCTCAAAGTGGCTGTGATGAAGCCATTGACAAAGCAAGCAATAGAGGTGGTGTCCACTTACACTGCAGCACCAGCAGTGTAACAACAACCAAGTTTGAAACAGCATTACCAACTGCTTGAAGTATAATTTGTACTCAAAATCTATTCATAAAATCATAGAATCAGCCAGGTTGGAAGAGACCTACAAGCTCATCCAGGCCAACCTAGCACCCAGCCCTGTCCAATCAACTCAACCATGGCACTAAGTGCCTCAGCCAGGCTTTGCTTGAACACCTCCCAGAACAACAGCAAGAACCAGAGCGAGACCCTGTGTTATCTGTGTTTGTGTTCTTGTTCTTATGCATCTCAGCAAGCCTATGAGTGCAGTAGACATCACCATTGTTTCCTTTTCACAGCCTGTAATCTAAATTCTTCTTACCAAAATATCCCAGCTAGGCTCAAACTAGCACACAGGCTTTTTTTGAGCACCTCCAGGCACAACGACTCCACCACCTCCCTGGGCAGCCCATTCCAATGCCAATCTCTCTCTGCCAACAACTTCCTCCTAACATCCAGCCTAGACCTCCCCTGGCACAACTTCAGACTTCTTCCCCTTGTTCTTTTGCTGCTTGCCTGGCAGAAGAGACCAACCCCACCTGGCTACAGCCTCCCTTCAGGTAGCTGTAGACAGCAATGAGCTCTGCCCTGAGCCTCCTCCAGGCTGCATACCCCCAGCTCCCTCAGCCTCTCCTCATAGGGTTTGTGTTCCAGGCCATTCACCAGATTCGTTACACTTCTCTGGACATGTTCCAGCATCCAGTTTTGGATTCAGATCTTGGGTGATGTTAGTGAAGTCAACCTCTACTCTACCCTCTCCCACATCCCCGTACTAACTCTTTCGCGCTCAACACAGAAGTTGTGAGAAGGAGTCCATACAAACTCGCTCAAAGTGTCAGGTCTGGCAAATTGTGCTCCGTCCTTTCATGAGCCAGTGAAGATAAAAATACTACCCCACCACCATCCATTAAATGCATTCTCTATATATAGAGAATATATTAGAATGATACTACGGATATTGAATTTATCTTCATGAGATGGGGACGGTCTCATCAGTCATGAGTGTCACAACTAAGCAAAGACACAAGTGAATAATGAAGCCACCCTTATCGAGTACAGATGAATTCAATTTCCTCTGCACTATAATGTCATATTTGATTCAGTGAACTATAACATCTACTTTTTATTTTTTAAGTTGCCCATGGATTCTATCTTTTTCTCATTCTGCCTCTCTAAAGCTGTTTTTGCAAGGCATTTTTCTGCTTTTATGCACCCTGCATGTCTTTTTCCTCTCTCTGACATAACAAGTGAGTGAAATCATAAATGGTGTAAACAGAATGAGAACACTTGCTGTATCAGGTACCTAAATTTCCTGCCCCTCCTAGCATTTCTAGAGGACTCTCCCTGGACAAAATGACAGGGCAGCCATAGCCTGAAGGCCATTAGCAATTTGGAATCAAAGAGGGCATCTGACTCCAGTTAGCTTACAGATGTATCCCATGCCATAAATGCCACACTCAGTATAAAGGAAGAATTAGAATCATAAAATCATAGAGTCAGTTAGTGTGGGAAGGGACCACAAGGATCATCTAATTCCAACCCTAGAACAGGTGGCCAGAGCCTCGTCCAGCCTGGCCTTAAACATCTCCAGGCATGGAGCTTCCACCACTTCCCTAGGCAACCCATTCCAGGGTCTCACCACCCTCAAGCTGAAGAGCTTCTTCCTAACATCCAGTCTGAATCTATCCATTTCTTGTTTTGCTCCATTCCCCTCACTCCTATCACTACCTGACAGCCTAAAAAGTCCCTCCCCAGCTTTCTCGTAGGCCCTCTTATGAGGACTGAACAACCCCAACTCTCTCAGTGCGTCCTCACAGGAGAGGTGCTCCAGCCCTCTGAGCATCCTTGTGGTCTTTTTCTGGATGCCTTCCAGCACATCCACATCCCTCCTGTAATAGTGGCTCCAGAACTGGATTCAGTACTCCAGATGGTGTCTCACAAGTGTGGAGTAGAGGGGTAGGATCACTTCCCTCTCCCTACTGGCCACACTTCTCTTGATGCAGCCCAGGCTCTGGTTGGCTTTCTGGGCTGCAAGAGCACACTGCTGGCTCATACTAAGCTTCTCGTCTGCCAGCACCCCCAGTTCTCTCTCTTCAGGGCTGCTTTCATGCTAAGGATTAGCACTTGAGGTATTCTGTTTGGGTTTGTCTTGGTTTTACTGACTGCTTTCTCTTTTTTTTTTTTTGACCACTGTACATAGAATCATAGAATCATAGAATCAACCAGGTTGGAAGAGACCTCCAAGATCATCGAGTCCAACCTGTCACCCAGCCCTATCCAGTCAACTAGACCATGGCACTGAGTGCCTCATCCAGTCTTTTCTTGAACACCTCCAGGGACGGTGCCTCCACCACCTCCCTGGGCAGCCCATTCCAATGGGAAATCACTCTCTCTGTGAAGAACTTCACTGGGCTGAGTATAACTTCGTATAGTTTATATTGGTATAGTTTCACTAAATCAATTTTGTTTTCACATAGTGAGTCTTTCTCTTTTTGCTGAATCCAGTTCTCTGGTGGGGAGGGGTTATTAGCTGATAGAGCTACAGTTTAGCCCCAAATATCCCTAGGAGTTATGCTGCCAACACTCCCTGCACCAAAGTGCAGGCTACAGATACATGGGCTTGTTCTGGGGTGTTTGTAAGGCTATTTCTGCTTTTTAGGACTGGTGGAAATGGATCCAAGCTAGAGGAGGACAGATTCAGATTGAGTATTAGAAAGAAGTTCTTCAGCATGAGGGTGGTGAGTCACTGGAACAGGTTGCCCAGGGAGGTGTTGGAAGCCTCATCCCTGGATGTTTTCAAGGCCAGGCTGGATGTGGCTCTGAGCAACCTGTTCTAGTGTGAAGTGTCCCTGCCCATGGCAGGGGAGCTGGAGCTAGATGATCCTTGAAGTTCCTTCCAGCCCTGACAATTCTATGATTCTAAGACAAACAGCATAGAGCTGTCACTGGGAAGAGCTCCTCTTGGCTGGCACAGCATTCTGCACACTAGACACATGGCAAATGCCCAGAGGTTGCTGTAGTTTCTCCTCTTTGCAGTACCAAGAACAAACACAATTGTGCTGCATGAGCGTTGCAGCTGCTGCATTGACTGCACACGATGCTATTTTGTACCCAGACTGTATATCCTATGTTGCTTCATACAGAAAAAGGCACAATAGCTCAATTTCAAGCTAATTATAGCAGTAGAAGATTCTGTGGGAATGACTCTCCAGGTTTCACCAATAAACTCCTTAGAGAAACAAGGAAACACATTCACTTTATATTTACCTAATAGATGAGATTCAGTCTATTAGATGAGATATGAAGTAAATTAAATTCCATGGCAGGTGAACACCCTGAGGGTACTGTGGTTTATAACACTATATTAATATTCTGCAAGACCACTGCATGAGCTTAGTACAGCTAACTTCAAAATTAGCTTTACAGGCCACCTGCAGAATTGCTGTTTTTCTGGTTGCTTTGGTAGTCAGTGCTGCACCCACAGACAATTTAACATAAATATTAAGTAAATAATTGCTTCAGATTATTTCAAGGTTAGGGACATAAATCTCATTCCCATTATATGAGTGAAAAACATAAAAATACAAGGTGGTACTTACCCTGGCAATCTTGGTTTCCAACGGGCCATATTCCCTTCTATCTGTGGAAAGATTTGAGACAGGACAAGGGGAGAGTGGCCTCAAGCTGAGACTGAGTAGGTTTCTGTGATGGTTTGTTACCCCCCCCACACACTTAAGAAAATCACCCAGACTAGCCTCAGTCAATCTGGAAATTGAATGAAGCTTTATATTTACAGCTTAGCACAATGTACAAGTGGGTATTTACAATAGATACAGAAATAGACAGGTGAAAATGTAACACAGAAACACAACAGCCCTGCCAGAAACCTGAGTCCCCAGGAGGGGCTCTCAGCCACCTTTTCACCTACTCCCCACCCCTCTACCTTACCCTAGACTTTGCCTGACGCTCAAGGTAGTTTGGAGGGTCAGCCAAGGGGGGTTAGGAAGCAGATGGATTAGTCAGGCAGCAAGTTGAGTTAGAGAGAGAAGTTCATGCAGCCCCAAGAGACAGAGCATGACTCCCTTATCTATGTTTGTGTTCTTGTTCTTATACATCTCAGCAAGCCTATGAGTGCAGTAGACATCCCCATCGTTTCCTTTTCACAGCCTATAATGTAATTCTCACCAAAGCATCCCAGCTAGGCTCAAACTAGCACAGTTTAGACTGGATATTAGGAAAATATTTTTCATGGGGAGAGTGGTCAGGCACTGGAATGAGCTGCCCAGGGAGGTGGTGGAGTCATCCAGCCTGGATGTGTTTAAGGGTCATTTGGATGTGGTGCTCAGGGATATGGTTTAAGGTGAATATTGTAGAGTATAGGTTGGACTTGGTGATCCCGAAGGGTTTTTCCAACCAGCATGTTTCTGTGATTCTGTGAAAAGTAGAAAAGGTCTTGACAAATTCTACAGGATGAAGTTACAGAAGGGACAGAAGAGTTATTGTGGAAAGGAGATATTAATTCAGAGCTCAATGTGAAAAAAAAAAAACCACTCAGGCTGATAAAATGATTGCAATTAGCACTACTATGTTTTTAAGAGTGCATTTGTATAGGTGCAGTGATCTGAATATAGACTGAATCTATTTTTTTCCTTGTGCTTCTCTGAAAGGATGGATTTTGAAGCCTGAGCACTGGCTGAAGTAACAAGAAAGAGGTAGTGGTGAGCCTCATTATGACAGCTGTGGTTAAGAGACGCATTCTAATTAGCCTCCAGAAGCTTACAACTTGCAGGTTAGCCAGAAGTAATCATCACAATAACTAGGTAGTCCCTTAGGCAGAAAAGCACATTTGCATTTTGAAGGAGGCAAGCTCTTTTTCTAAGGCAGTTCTCTAATGCCAGAGCTTGTGATGAAGATCAAGAGGAGCTACTAGGAGGTGTCAGACTTTTGGCTGTTTCCACTAAATCCTTAGCAATTCATAACAGGGATAGTTGGTTAAAAATCAGCAAGGTACTAAGTCTGCTGTCTGCATTTCCCCAGTACCAGCAGACCTGTAACCTGATTTTGTTTTTTACATATCCTGCTTGCACTTTTTTCCTGGCTGTAAAATGTCTGTGGATATTGTCATTCCATGCCCTTGTTCCTGACTCGTCCTTAAGGGTGCAAGGAAGTTTGTAATCTAAGCATAGCTTCAGGGAGTGAATGAGCTTAATTAGCCTCCCATTGTTTTCCAGATCCTTCTCAAAACATTTGTTCTCTGATACGATTGTCCAATTGCAAGTGATGGCTGAAGAAGGACAGATGCAGATGTTCTTCACAGACCAGGTGATGATGGTTAAGGCAAGGCTGATCCGAAGAAGTAATTTTATCAGCACTTGTCACAGAAAATTTGCAGTCAGAGAATCTGTGTTCAGAGTTTGGCTCTGTTCACAGGCTCACAGGATGTCAGGGGTTGGAAGAGACCCAAAGAGATCATCCAGTCCAACCCCCCTGCCAGAGCAAGCCCATACAACCTAGCTCAGGTCACAGAGGAACACATCCAGACAGGCCTTGAAAGGCTCCAGAGAAGAAGACTCCACAACCTCTCTGGGGAGCCTGTGCCAGTGCTCTGGGACCCTTACAGTAAAGAAGTTCCCCTTGTGTTGAGCTGGAACCTTCTGTGCTGCAGCTTCCATCCATTGCTCCTATCTCAGGGAGCAAATGAGCAGAGCCTTCCTCCCACTCCTGACACCTATTCCTCAAATATTTATAAGCTTTGATTAAATCCCCTCTCAGTCTTCTCTTCTCCAGACTAAGCAGCCCCATGTCTCTCAGCCTCTCCTCATCAGGCAGTGCTCCAGTCCCCTCATCATCCTCACAGCCCTCCACTGGACCTTCTCCAGCAGATCCCTGTTCCTCTTAAACTAGGGAGCCCAAGACTGAGTGCAGCACTCTGTTGGCTTTTACTTCCTACTTCCTTGCTGTGTATAGCAAATCCTTTCAGTTTAGTAAGATTTTGGTATGCTCTTTTTATTTCAGAACATTAAATATTGAATCTCAACAAGCCAGGTCTCCTTTTAGTGATTCTGTTGGAATCACTGCAGAGGAGACCTGATGGCTATTCCTCTCCTGCAGCAGGGAAGGCTGCAGATATGAAACTGGGATAGCAGGATCTCCCTCTGGGCTTTCTTTTCAAGAGTTCAGAGGCATTGGCTTTGGAGGGCCAGGCCATACTTTGAATCTTTTAGCCATGGTAGCAAAATCTATCAGAGGCAGTTGTTAAGGTGACATCTGAGTATTTAGTAACTTAAGCAACTGTAGAGAATAATGCTTAAGAGTAATTGAAATGGATTAAAAAAGAGTCAAATCCACTAAGATCCTGATGAAGTATCTGAGGCTTTTTTAGGCAGAAAGGTTTCTACTGATGGTTTTTTTTTTTCCTTATATGGGTAGTGGGTGTCCTCCTTGTATGGCCAGGAGTGAGGATATGTCAGTGTGCACTGTTAATTATGGATGTATTGACTGAACACAATTCTCCTCTCAAAATTGAACTATACTTGTGTGAGGACAGAGATAAAAAAATCCTCAGGTATCAAAGTGTGAACAAAAGTGAAACCTAGGGCAGGAAGACAGAGTGAGGACAGAGTGGCTGGAGAGCAGCCAGGAAGAAAGAGACCTGGGGGTACTGGTAGATAGTAGCTGGGCCCAGGTGGCCAAGAGAGCCAATGGCATCCTGGCCTGGATCAGGAACAGTGTGGCCAGTAGGACAAAGGAGGTTATTCTTCCCTTGTACTCAGCACTGCTCAGGCCACACCTTGAGTACTGCATCCAGTCTGAGCTTCTCAATTCAAGAGAGATATTGAGGTGCTGGAAAGTGTCCAGAGAAGGGCAACGAAGGTGGTGGGGGGCCTGGAATACAAACCCTATGAGGAGAGGCTGAGGGAGCTGGGGGTGTGCAGCCTGGAGAAGAGGAGGCTCAGGGCAGAGCTCACTGCTGTCTACAAGTACCTGAAGGGAGGCTGTAGCCAGGTGGGGTTGGGCTCTTCTGCCAGGCAAGCAGCAACAGAACAAGGGGAAGAAGTCTGAAGTTGTGGCAGGGGAGGTCTAGGCTGGATGTTAGGAGGAAGTTGTTGGCAGAGAGAGATTGGCATTGGAATGGGCTGCCCAGGGAGGTGGTGGAGTTGCTGTTTCTGGAGGTGTTCAAAAACATTGGATGAGGCACTTGGTGCCATGGTCTGGTTGATTGGACAGGGCTGGGTGCTAGGTTGGCCTGGATGATCTTGGAGGTGTCTTCCAACCTGATTGATTCTATGATTCTATTCTAAGCCAGGCCAGAAAATGAAGGCAGAAGGATTTATAAAGAATGCAGGGATTACCTCTTGCTTATTCTGATCATTTTCTCCTCAGATTTATTGAAGTACTAAGATGTATCTTGATTAAATTTTCTTGTGTCTGCTAACATTCCTGATTTTGCACTTTGATACTGTGTGGGCTCACACCTACTATTAAAATTTCATGACTGAATAATTTCAATGGGGAAAAGTCTGCTCTATTAAAGTGCATGGAAGTTCAATAGCTAAAGTCTAAGGCAGACATATGAAGTAATATATAGTGCAACTTTTTATATTCTCAATTCTTCTTACTACACCCTGGAGATACCAGGAGACAATGGAGACAATGTGTAATGAATGACAGAAAATGTTTGCAAAAGCATTGTGTGGTGAATAAATTAAAGCCTTTAGTCATAAGACCAATAATAGGAGAAGCAAGAAATTAAGAAGTATAAGCAAGGGAAACAAAACATCTAACAGAACAAATGGATATAATAATTTCCAAACATGCCAGCTTGAATCAACTAAGGTAAACAATTGGAGCCTCAGTGCATGCCTGAACTAGGCAAGCCTTGCCACTGAGCACTGCAAAATGAAAAGGAGTCATAAACTTCTGGAGAACAGAGCAGGAGTATGTGTCTGACCATTTATAATCTTTTAATCAACATGGAGCCCATAGCTGGAGCCTGGTAGCTTCGGAGACTACTTTGTCTGTGTATTCATAGACCATTCATAATGCACTGAGCCATAAAATGCTCTCTCACTTTCTTGCTTCAGCGGTTTCAACACCTTCCTCTGGGACAAATTTCTCTAATAACAAGAAGTAATTCAATTTTACTCTTGCTCAGTCCTAAGCAAACAGTTCTGGCTGTTGTGACTTACCAGATTTGTGGAGGTTGTGAAAGGGAAGACAGTGCAGCAGTTGGAAGCTACTGAGTGCCCTCTAAGACTGTAAATTGACTGTTGTGTGGGCTGCTAGGGGCATTGGTGCTTTAAACACTTGAAGGTATCTCTGGGCTCTGTGTCATGGTGGACACTGGTGCCTGTCCTACCACATCATTTAAAAGAACTATGTAGGTGAGGCTGGGTCATGGGGATCTCTGGCTTCTGCTATGGGAGACAGAGGTGGTCACTAATCACGGGGTTGGATGGTGTAAATATTTGTGCTGGAGACAGCAGGGAAGGCAGTTTGGATGCTGGCAGTGGAGTCACAGCTGGAGGTGGTGCACTATTCTCCAACGCTTATGGTGGTGCCCTTGTGTGTGGTGGAGGTGTGCAAAGAAAGGGCTCTGGAGGGGCAGCATCACTTCTCCATGACTTGTGGAGTCGCTGTCCCTGGAGGTGTTTAAGAGGAGAGTGGATATGGTGGATGAGGCTATGGTCTAGTGATGAAGGCTGCTGGAATGAAGGTTGGTCTGGATGATCCTGGTGGTCCTTTCTAACCATAGTGATTCCTAGTGATGAGATGTTGTGCTGAGAGATTTGGTTTAGTCAAGGACTTGTCAGTGTGAAACTAATGATTGGACTGGATGAGCTTGAAGGGCTTTTCCCATCAAAGACTTGCTGTGATTCTGAGATCCCCTGAAGAAGCCAGGGTGCCTTCCTCTCCCTTCTGCCACCGCACTGCTTACGAGCATGCACTTTGCTGACCTGGGGATCTGTTGAACACATACATTGAGTAACACCCTTGATTCAAACAGTTACATTTCTACCACAGAGATAAGGTACCAGGCAGTAGCAGTGCAGTTCAGGGGTCAATTTGATGGTTTGAATATTCACACACTGTTGCAGCTTGCATCTAAATTTGCAAGTCAGGAAGTTCATTTAATTTATAAAACTTGACTTTGTGAAGAGTACCTTGAAATGTTTTCCTTATCCCTGTTTTTTAAGGTCTAGTCTGATAATATTTTAGAAAGTGTACTTTAGAAAGTGTGCTGGAACATGTCCAGAGAAGGGCAACAAAGATGGTGAGGGGTCTGGAACACAGCCCTGTGAGGAGAGGCTGAGGGAGTTTGGTTGAAGAGGAGGCTCATGGGTGACCTCATTGCTGTCTACAAGTACCTGAAGGGAGGCTGTAGCCAGATGGAGTTGGTCTCTTCTGCCAGGCAACCAGCAACAGAACAAGGGGACACAGTCTCAAGTTGTGCCAGGGGATGTTAGGAGGAAGTTGTTGGCAGAGAGAGTGATTGACATTGGAATGGGCTGCCCAGGAAGGTGGTGGAGTTCCCATGCCTGGAGGTGCTAAAAAAAAAGCCTGTGTGGTAGTTTGAGCCTAGCTGGGATATTTTGGTGAGAAGACTTTAGAATACAGGCTGTGACAAGTTAAAAATGTTGATGTCTACTTCACTCATAGGCTTGCTGAGATGTATAAGCACAAGAACACAAACAGATAACACAGAGTCTCTCTGGTTCTTGCTCTGGTTCTGGGAGGTGTTCAAGCAAAGCCTGGCTGAGGCACTTAGTGCCATGGTTGAGTTGACTGGACAGGGCTGGATGCTAGGTTGGCCTGGATGAGCTTGGAGGTCTCTTCCAACCTGGCTGATTCTATGATTGTATGACCTTATTTTTACTAGTGAGCACTTACTGCCATGTATTTACATTGCTGTAGAGAGAATGCATGTGCTTTCCCAGTGGCATGAAAGCTGATATTGGAATTGATTAAACTTTTATGCTGTTGTGTAGGAGCCAAACATTTATTTGGGTTACTTAAATAACTAAAACCTCAATGGATAGTTCTCCTTTGAAAAGTTTCTTGAGTTTTCCTCTGAAGCATCTGGCCCTTTAAGTAAAAAGATGCCAGACAAGGCCATTTGTGACATCTGTCTTGTCAAACCAATTATTTTCTTCCTGTAGCTGTTTTCCTCTCTAACCTAATAGTTTGAGGCTCATCTGCAGGCCACATGGTGCTAAGGCTCTGGTTCTGACTTGCACTGACTGGGGATTTCTCTTCATGTGAGGGTCTGACATAAGGCAGCCTTACTGTTTCTGAGGGTTTCCTGGTTGAAGAGGTTCTGAATGCTTCCCTCTTGATAGCATTTGAAAAAATACACTTCATTTCTCCCAAAGCAGCTGTGCTCACCTGGCATTTTCCTATATTTTCCTTTTTTCTGCTCTAGATGGCAATGTAACACTTTTTCATCCACTGGGAGCCTCATGTTGCTGCAAAGTTTGTACCAACCTAGCAAGCTAGCAATAGATTTATCTTATTATGTACAGTACAAGCTGTAATGGCTTCCCTGCCACTCTGCTCTGACTCTCTCCCAGTCACTCGTGTTTACCTCCCTTCCTTGTCTTCCTTCACAGGCTTACAGGATGTTAGGGGCTGGAAGGGACCCAAGGAGATCATTGAGTCCAACCCCCCTGCCAGAGCAGGACAATCCTATCTAACACAGAGCACAGAGGAACACATCCAGACAGGCCTGGAAAGGCTCCAGAGAAGAAGACTCCACAACCTCTCTGGGGAGCCTGTTTCAGTGCTCTGGGATCAGTGAAGAAGTTCCCCCTTGTGTTGAGGCAGAACCTCTTTTGCTGCAATTTACACCCATTGCTCCTTGTCCTATCCCGGGGAGCACTGAGCAGAGTTTGTTCCCCCCACTCCTGGCCAGCCCTCAGATACTTACATACATTTATCAAATCCCCTCTAAATTTTCTCTTTTCTAGACTAAAAAGTCCCAAATCTCTCAGTCTCTCCTCATCAGCCATGCCCTCCAGTCTACTAATCATCCTCCTAGCCCTCTGCTGGACTCTCTCCAGCAGATCCCCATCCCTCTTAAACTGGGGAGCCCAAAACTGAACACAGTATTCAAGATGGGGTCTCACCAGGGCAGAGTAGAGGGGGAGGAGAACCTCCCTTGATCTGCTGGACACACTCCTCCTAATACACCCCAGGATCCCATTGGCCTTCTTGGCCACAAGAGCACATTGTTGTCCCATGGTTAACTTGTTATCCATCAGGACCCCCTCATCTCTCACAGGCTTCATCTCTGTCTCTTGCCACTTTCATCCCACCAGCTTGATTTCCTCCTGCATTAAGTTAGCATAACTGCATGAGACAACATGGACTTCTGTTTCCTTCAGCCCTTTTGTGATACTGGCTCAGTTCTTGGTTTTCACACTCCTGAATTCCCATCTGTTCCTTTTTACCCAAATTACTGATTTTATACCCATCCTCTCTTTATGTATTTTATTTTTTTTCTCTGGAGCAAGAACTTAATTTCTGTGGTGCACTACTAATAAAAAACACCTGAGGAGGCTTTTCTGGTTTGGCTGTGAAGTATAATGTGCTCTACTCCCAGTCCAGGTTACTTATGTTGCTAAGAAATTCGAAGACGTTGGGAACAGTTCTTGTCTTTATTTTCTGAGGGGGATGAGGTAAAGTGAGTTGTGCACTCTGTAAAAGAGTTAAGTAATAATGCTGTCACTTTTGTCCATTTTCCACAGAACCATAGAAACATTGCAGTTGGAAGAACCCCTCAGGATCACCGGGTCCAATTCATAGCCCTACTCTACCAGGTTCACCTTAAACCATACCCCCAAGCACCACATCCGAAAGACCTTTAAACACATCCAGGGTTGGTGACTTCATCACCTCCCTGGGCAGCTCATTCCAGTGCTTGAACACTCTTGCCATGAAAAAATGTTTCCTAATGTCCAGTCTAAACCTACTCAGTTGCAATTTGAGGGAGGCCATTCCCTCTTGTCCTATCACTAATTACCTGTGAGAAGAGACCAGCACCAACCTCTTCACAACTTCCTTGCAGGTAGCTGCAGCCAGCCATGAGCTCTGCCCTCAGCCTCCTCTGTCTCACACTAACCAGCCCCAGCTCCCTCAGTTGCTCCTCATCAGATTTATTTTCCAGGCCCTTCCCCAGCTTCCTTGCCCTCCTCTGCACTGGCTCCAGCACCTCCACATCTCTCTTGTATTAAGGTGCCCAAAACTGAACCCAGTACTTGGTGTGGCCTCACCAGAGCTGAATAGTTCCTTTTCTTTTTTAATCTAAGTATGGAGATGATGTTTCCTGGGACAAGTGTAGGACATCTTTCTAAGTGGTAATAGCTATCTTGGAACACATTGTTGTCTTCTACCTTGTGTAGTTATTTCTCTGTCTTGTTAGGGACTTCTTGGAAAAGTCAGATGTCTTCAAGTGAGTAGAGCTGACCAAGGTAATTCTGGGCTATTTAAAGGACTTGAAAATGCTAGCACTTATGTTTAAGGTATGGAGGACAACCATAACACTGTGTATCTAAGCAAGGAAGATCTGGGAAAGTAGCAAAGATATGCATTTATAAAAGGGGAAAAGAGTCCTTCATTTAAGTTTCTTATGAAACAAATTATACTCCATTGACCCTGATGATAAAAAGATTTAACAACAAGAAGGACTTAACAGGAAAAACAAACAAACAGAAATAAATCCAATGTCTTTCTGTGACAACAACCCACATGGATAGGAGAGAGGAAATACATCTCTTCTTTAGATGAACATGATCTGCACAGAAGCTCAGAAGAAAGGAAATGAAATTGGTTGATAGCCAAATCTGACAGCAACTCTTTGTGCTTATTGTCTCAGCCTCTCAATTCAAGAGAGATGTTGAGGTGCTGGAACATATCCAGAGAAGGGCAACAAGGCTGGTGAAGGGCCTGGAACACAAACCCTATGAGGAGAGGCTGAGGGAGCTGGGGGTGTGCAGTCTGCAGAAGGGGAGGCTCAGGATTAACCTCATTGCTGTCTACAACTACCTGAAGGGAGGTTGTAGCCAGGTGAGGTTGGTCTCTTCTGCCAGGCAACCAGCAACAGAACAAGGGGACACAGTCTCAAGTTGTGCTGGGGGAGGTCTAGGCTGGATGTTAGGAGGAAGTTCTTGCTAGAGAGATTGGCATTGGAATGGGCTGCCCAGGGAGGTGGTGGAGTCACCATCCCTGGGGATGTTTGAGAAAAGCCTGGATGAGACACTTGGTGCCATGGTCTAGTTGATTGGACAGGGCTGGGTGCTAGGTTGACCTGGATAATTTTGGAGTTCTCTTCCAACCTGGTTGATTCTATGATTCTATGATATAGTATTAGCCAGACCTGTTTGGGTGTTTTATGGTCAGAGTTTATGGAGGACTGCACCAAATTTCTGAAGCTGGTTTTGACATGAAGTTGGGAGGCACTGCAAGTCCTCTGGAGGAGAGAGCTGGAATTCAACACTATCTCAGTGAACTGATGAAATAGTTTCTAATAAAACCCTGTAAATCAATAGGGATATTCAGTTAGGCAGTGATAATCACCTAGACAAATACTGGATGGGAAAGGACTGATTAAGCAACAGTCCTTCAGGAAAGAGGCTGTGAGTATAGTGATAACAACGGGAACAAGAGTCAACAGTGTCTTGTTGTTAGGCAAGGACAAACTTTGCAGTCAGAAGTAAAGCAAAAGGAAGTTTGCAAGTCATGTGACAATCTTTTTTGCTCCACTCAGTCTTGGTAAAGACTCACTGGAGGACTATGTCTTGTTTAGAGCTTCAAATTTCATCCTAAATGTGGGATTGTGATAACAGGCTTTGAAGATGCAAAAGAGGGAGGTTGTAATCAGTTCTCTGTATTTGTGGTGTGAACAATAAGTCTAAACTGCAGCAAGAAAAAAGGTTAAGGTCAGGTGGAAAAGTTGCAAGGAGACCAAATGACTTGAAAAATGCACTTTTGTAATGCATAGAAGCTGTATCATTGGAGGCTTTCCTGCTGCATCTGTCTCAGATACCAGCTTGTAGCTGACCCAGGGAATAGACTGAGAACTTTTCCACTCGTGTCCAGTTTTGGTCACCACAGTACAGGAGAGACACTGAGGTGCTGGAGCAGGTGCAGAGAAGGGCAACGAGGCTGGGGAGAGGTCTGGCAAACATGAGCTATGAGCAGCAGCTGAGGGAGCTGGGCTTGGTTAGTCTGGAGACGAGGAAGCTGAGAGGGGACCTTATTGCCCTCTACAACTACCTAAAAGAGGTTGTAGTGAGACTGGAGCTGGTCTCTTCTCCTGAATTACTGATGATAGGACAAGAGGAAATGGCCTCAAGTAGCATCAGGGGAGGTTTAAGTTGGATAGTGGGAGAAAGTTCTTTCCTGAGCAGGTGGTCAGGCACTGGAACAGGCTGCCCAGGCAGGTGGTGGAGTCATCATTTAGAGACATGGTCTAGTTGTTTGTCTAGGGCTGGGTGCTAGGTTGGCCTGGATGATCTTGGAGGTCTCCTCCAACCTGGTTGATTCTATGATCTTATTTAAAGAGTGTTTGGATTTGTTGTTGTTGGGAATGCATGCTGCATTATGCTTACTGAAACACTGCTTTCTCACTGTGTCCTTTAAATGTCTGTGCCATGAATTATAAAAATGATGTTGATTCTGCCCCACTATGTTACAGTTATTCATGTGCCCACCTGTTCCAGCTTCTATTATATTTTATGCTAATTATCAGGCAAATGAATTTTCTGGTATGTTAATCAGACTCATTAGTCTGTAATTCCCAGAGTTGCCTCGGTAGCCCAATGCAAAGCTTGTTCTGATATCTGTCATTTCTCACTCTGCTGGAAAGTAATAGAGCTTGTTAGAAGCAGAAGGGGATGTAGTTGTGTTTTAGTTATTCTTCAGTTTCACAACTGAAATTCTTTAGAAACCTTTGTGGGTATGACTTGGCCCTGGGTGATCTATTGTTCATTTCTGGGGGGATGTGAGGGTTTGGGTGTTACCTGCCCCCCCCTACACTTAAGAAAAATCACCCAGACCAGACCCAGACAGATGAAAATTAAGAAGTGAAGCTATATTTACAGCTTAGCACAATAGACAAGCAGGTATTTACAGCAGATACAGCTATAGACAGAAATGTACAAGTTAAAAAGTATCACAGAAACACAGCAGCCCTCCCAGAAAGCAGAGTTCCCAGGAGGGGCTCTTAACCACCCTTCCACCTTCTTCCTAACCCCCTACCTTACCCCAGGCTTTGCCTTACATTCAAGGTGAGTTTGGAGAGTTGGCCAGGGGGGTTAGGAAGCAGAGGTTGGTGCTGGTCTCATCTCACAGGTAATTAATGATAGAATGAGAGGGAATGGTCTCAAATTGCAAACAGGTAGGTTTAGACTAGACATTAGGAAAAAAAATCAATGAAAGAGTAGTCAGGCATTGGAATAGGCTGCCCAGGGAGGTGGTGGAGTCACCATCCCTGGAGGTGTTTGGGAAAAGCCTGGATGAGGCACTTAGTGCCATGGTCTAGTTGACTGGATAGGGCTGGGTGCTAGGTTGGACTGGATGAGCTTGGAGGTCTCTTCCAACTTGGTTGATTGTATGCTTCTATGATCTGAGGCTCAGGGTCAATAAGCAAGGGACAGCCCCTTCTCACTTGTGCCCTATGAAAGGAAAAGGGGCAATGGATGTAAATTACAGTGCAGAAAGTTCCACCTCAACGTGAGGAAGAGCCTCTTTACTGTAAGGGTCCCAGAGCACAGGAACAGGTCTCTTCCAACCTGGTTGATTCTATGACTCTAAGTCAAATCAATCACCCTACTCCACAAGGCACATCCTAAAGCATATGGCCAAGCACCACATCCAGACAAACCAGTTGTAAATGGTGAGAGATACTTCTATCAACAAACCTGAACTCTTGGCTGTCCTGCAGCAAGTCTCATCCTGTGTAGTTGCCCCTGAAGGAGTTGTTTTTTTTTTCCTTTTCTTTAGCTATTTTTAAAATCATTTCTGCATGTAGCAAAGCCTGTTGTGACAGGAGAAGGGGTGATGTTTTTCCACTAAAGGAGAAATTATTCAGAAAGAAGAATTTTGTTACACTGAAGGCAGCAAAACACCAGCCCAGGTTGTCCAAAGAGGTGGTAGAAGTCCTATCCCTGGAACCAACCCAGGTCAGGTTATTTGGAGTTTTGAGCTGTCTGCAGAGGCTTGGACTAGATGACCTTGCAAGGTCCCTTCTAAACCATTCAATGATTCTGTGCTTCTGATTTTGCTACACATTATACCACCCCTCTCTGTAATTCCCACCCCCCCAGCAGATTTATGCTGATCCATTATTGAAGATAAATATTTAAAGTGATGCAAAGGTCCCTCCACTTCTTTTGAACTATATTTTTAATATCTAGGCAAGTTGATGTTTCAAATCATCCCTGATCTGACTGCCCTAGGGCTTGCAAAACATCCCCAGTATTAATGAATGTAATCTGAGGCAAACATTTGTCAGAGGGAGCTGGGAAAGGGACCATGAAAAACGTATTACGTAGGCTCTGGTGAAATTGCTGGCCTTATTATAAATCTCAGATATTAAAATAATGATTTCACAGAAGCCCTATTAGACATCAAAGCTTGCCTCTTATTGGGGTATGCTTTTCATTTATATGCCCTCTTTCAGGCCAAAAGCAAACCTGATAAATTGAACAGTGAATTCCTGAACTGATTGAAAAAACCTGCCTCTGGATGGTTGTTGTCAATAGAGAGGAGGCTGTGCAAGCTGAACTCTGCTCGAGTAGATGCCTGTGGTAGAATTTAATGGCACACTTTCAAACCTCACAACTTTTAAACATGGAGCTAAACCTTTAAAGCAGCAACTTAGTAGCCTCTTTGCTTTTTTACCTTATTTCAGTTTGCTTTGTTTCAGAAGCCTGCAGCAGAAGCACAAGTAAGGAGAACTTAGGGCCATGAGGATGCTATGAAGACAGACTGAAAGAGTTAGGGCTGTGCAGGCTGGAGAAGAGGAGGCTCCCAGGTGACCTTCTTGTGGCCTTTCAGTATCATAAGGGGACCTACAAAAAAACTGGGGAGAGACTTTTTAGGCTATCAGGGAGTGACAGGACTGGGGGGAATGGAGCAAGGCTGTAGGTGGGGAGATTCAGACAGGACTTGAGGAGGAAGTTGTTGAGCATGAGAGTGGTGAGAGGCTGGAATGGGTTGCCCAGGGAGGTGGTTGAGGCCCCATGGCTGAAGGTGTTTAGGGCCAGGCTGGCTGAGGCTGTGTATAGCCTGCTCTAGGGTAGGGTGTCTCTGCCCATGGTGGGAAGGTTGGAACTAGATGATCTCTGTGGTCCCTTTCAACCCTGACTGATTCTCTGATTCTCTGATTCTGTGAAATTTCCATTGGCAAGAGCAGCTGGTGTTAAAGCCCACAAATAGGATGTCTTCACCTCACCTTTTCCCCCTGGAGTGAGGAATGCACTGCAATTAATATGCAGGCAGTTCATAATTTATATGTTAGCCAAGCCCAGATCTCAGTTCTGGAATGTTTAAATCATCTTTGTTATATAACCTCCCCCTTTCAAAAGTATGATTTTGTAGCATTCCACCTAGAAACACATCAGAATGCCAGAGATGACAGATAACTATGGTGGATGAAGCCTGCTAAACACCAGCAGTGTGTGCAGAGGATGAGGCAAAAAGGAGTGTTTATGGGGCTAATTTGAGATCTGGGAGACCTGCTTTCAATTCGCTCACCTGCCACAGGCTGCCTCTCAGACCCGGAGCAAATTTGTGTTTCAGGCTTAAATTCACAGATGTATTTAGGCACATAGCTGCATCTGTTTAAACAAATATGTTGCTGATGATGTGAATGGTGAGTTATTGATTGGTACATTTAGTTCCCTAGGCTTCCACTTCTGCTCTGTGAAATTGGGGGTGATGTTGCTCCATTAGCTTACAGATGTGCTGGGAGCAGAAATGGCTTCCTAAACTCCCAGGATGCTGATTGTCCATCTGTAGGAAGCACCAGAATATCTCATGTGATTAGGCCCCTTGTATGAATTCATGCTGAGTTCCTTTCTGATACTGTATTCAGTTCTGATCAACCCATCTCAAAGAGCTGAGAGCAAACCCAGAGAAGGGCAATGGAAATGATCAAAGCTATGTAATGGTTTCTGCACACGGAGTTGTTGAATAGGGTAGCAGTCTTCATCCTGAATGAGAGGTGACTGAATGGGGATGTGATAGCAATCAATGCAGTTGTGAATAAGGAACAATTACTGAGCTCCTCGTCTTGTAAGTGCTATAGACTTAGTTTTTTACCCAACATACAATTAAACTGCAGGATTCTTTTCCAAGTGAATTTGAGTGACAAAAGATAGATGGCTTAAAAATGCATAATAAAAAGTTTCTGGATGAAAAATCCATTCTAGATTATGGAACATAAAGAAATTGCATTGAGTCAAAGAAATTCTGTAGGCTCAGAGTGCAGGAGGCTGTGGGGAACTGCTGCCTCCTGTTTAACCTCATGTAGTATGGACACGTTTAGGGCTGACCACAGCAAAGTGCATTCTAAGGTAGATGGACCTTTTATCTTGCCTGATACAGACATTCTTATGCTAGGTAATGAAGCTGGTGAGAGGCCTGGAGCACAGCCCTGTAAGGAGAGGCTGAGAGAGCTGGGGGTGTGCAGCCTGCAGCAGAGGAGGCTCAGGGCAGAGCTCATTGCTGTCTGCAACTACCTGAAGGGAGGTTGTAGCCAGGTGGGGTTGGTCTCTTCTGCCAGGCAACCAGTGACATAATAAGGGGGGACAGTCTCAGGTTGTGCTGGGGAAGGTCTAGACTGGATGTTAGGAGGAAGTTGTTGGCAGAGAGAGTGCTTGGCATTGGAATGGGCTGCCCAGGGAGGTGGTGGAGTCACTGTTCCTGGGGGTGTTTAAGAAGAGACTGGCTGAGGCACTTAGTGCCATGGTGTTGTTGATTGGACAGGGCTGGGTGCTAGGGTGGAGTGGATGATCTTGGAGATCTCTTCCAACCTCTTTGATTCTATGATTCTGTGTTTTATTTGCACAATATATATACAAATACAAGAAAATGTATTCTTCTGTGTGCATTGTTTCACTGATTCAGTGACAGAGTAGATGAACCATTTGTCAAGAAAGCAGAGCAGAAAATGCTGAAAAGATATTTTTGCATTTATGTTCTGTGCTTCTCTGGAAGGACTGAGAGAGAAGAATGTTCTCTCTCAATGGCTCTTTGTGTTTAGATTGTACCTTCACAACTGAGCATTACTGAAGGTCAAACATAGTGACACCTTAGCAATGGACCAGAAGATCAGCAGACAGCCTTCTGCCATGTGTTTTCTTTCCTCTAGATGGGAAGTAAATTATCCCCTTCACATGATAGCTTTCATCCTTCTCCTATCCTTGCCCTGTTACTTCTGGTTGATCGGCAAAAGCAGAGTCTGTTTATCTGTGGCTCTTTTTTGTGGGTAAAAGTCTGAGAGGTCAGCAAAGAACCTCTCTGTTCCCTGCCCAGGCTGGATGATTTCACAGTCACAGTAGAGTAAATGGGGAGTTACTGCAATTGGAGATACTCCACGCTAAAGGGAGAAGTGATTCAATCTACCCTTGAGTGTTTTGTTCCTGAGACAGACTGTGGGCTTTTGTGGAAGTCACAATTTAGACTTGGATGTCACAGAATGGTAGGATGTGGAAGAGACCTCTGGAGATCATCTTGTCCAACTCAAATGTGAGTGCACCTAAATCAAGTTGCACAGGAGCATGTCCAGGCAGGTTTGGAAAGTCTTCAGAGAAGGAGACATCACAACCTCTCTGGGCAGCGTGTTTCAGTGATCTGCCACCTTCAAAGTAAAGAAGTTTCCCCTTATGTTCAGATGCTACTTCTTGTGCTCCAGTTGCCTCTTGTCCCATCACAGGCAACCATTGAAAAGAATCCAACCCCGTCCTCACAACCTCTTCCCTCTAGATATTTATATGTGTTGATAAGATTCACTCTCAGTCTTCTCTTTTCCATGCTAAGGAGCCCCAGGTCTCTCGACCTCTCCTCATAACAGAGATGCTTCAGTCCTCTAATCATTCTCATGGCCCTGTGTTGGACTTTTCCAGTAGTTCTCTGCCCTCCTTGAACTGGGCAGTCCAGAACTCGACACAATGCTCTAGGTGTGGCCTCACCATAGCAGGGTAGAGAGGGAGGAGAACCACCCTCGACCTGCTGGCTACACTCTTTTTAATGAACCTCAAAATACTGTTGGACTTTTTGGTTATGAGGGCACATTGCTGGCTCACAGTGAACTTGTCCACCAGCACTCCTATGCCCTTCTTCATAGGACTGCTTTCCAGCAGGTCAACCCATACTAGTGCACGGTGTTATTCCTCCCTAGGTGCAGGACTCCATACTTACCCTTATTGATCTTCATGAGGTTCACTTCTGCCCAACTCTGCAGCCTATTTGCACAGACTTCTGGCAATCAGTCAATCCTTCCAGCTTTATATCAACAACAAGCTTGCTGAGAGCACACTCTCTTCTTCCAGCTTGTTGTTGAATATGTTGAACAAGACTGGACCCAGTACTGACCCCTGAGGAGCATCGCTAGCCATAACCCTCTAACTAGACCCTGCACTGTTGATCACAATCCTCTGTGCTCTCTCATTCACTCAATTCTCCATCTACCTCGCTGTCTACTCATCTAACCCACACTTCCTAAGCTTCCCTATGAGGATGTTATGGGAGACAATGTTTAAAGCTTTGCTAAAGTCCTCACATCCTTTCATGTCCTCACAGCAATGTGCAGCACCACCTACTAGCTACCAGTTGTAGCAGAGGAAGATATTTTCATCCAGCAATCTTCATTTGCAGAACCCCATTTACAGCGAGTCATTCTTCTAGGTGAACTGAAAGGCATGCATCTCTCTCTGTGAGGTTTATTAACACTACTTACCATGTTGTAATAGGGCATACCCAGCAGCAAAACATAGCACTTTCCTCCCAGCAGGACCGGAACACAGCTTCCAGGCTTGCCATAACACCAACAGTCCTGGGAGTGCAGCTCTGAGATGAGACGGTTTATTTGCAAACAGAGAGCTGGATTGCTAGCAATGAACTGAAGAACAAACAGAAGACTTTACACAAATGTGACACTTGCTCTTTTCAAATTACAGCCGTTGTATTTTTACTACAGATGAAAAACAAACAAGCTGCTCTGTCTTGTCTCTCTCCCGGCTTGCTTAGAGACTCCGCTCGGCTTGGCTGCATGTAGATCAATTTGTTTCAAGAGATCAGCATTTCCTTTTTAACCTTTTGAACTCTGAGTCCCCATAGGATCTTGATGGGTTTGTCAATTATGTATTTTCATTTTGTACTGGTAATCGATAGCACTTTGGACCACTAATGTCATACCATATCTTTGTCTTGGGCTAGCAAGTGAATAATAACTAAATAATGCATTTCAAACAAGAGAGCAAATGAATATTCTCCCTCCAGCACACAAAGAAACATGCAAAAAGAAATCACTGAACAATAGGACATTGATTTTTTTGGCTCCAAACTTTCCAGCTGCAGGCAGAAAAGGCTAGAATACAGCTGTAGTGCATTTGCTTCCTCCTGAAGTTGCACTTGGGCATTGAACTTCAAAATGCCTCTCGTTTTCCCAGCATTACTACTGGATAAAGGTTTGGTGCAGACCAAGGTAGTGCTGAGAATTGCCAGCCACGGAATATTTGGAAAGCAAAAGCAGTGCCTGCAATCCCAGCGTTGTTGGCAGGACCTTTTCAAGTGCTGTGTGTTCTCAGCAGACAAAAAAGCTTTCAAAGAGTTGCTATCTGGAAACCAAAGCTACATCTGTACTGGCAGACTGGAGAGGGTTGAGGAGCAGCCTTGGACTCTGGCTTGCAATCATACATGCTGTTGTGTTGTTAGCACAGGCTTTGTCAGAAGGCTGGCAGCTGTCGAGGAGCTCTCTCCCAAGCAGCAGGTAGATTGGGAGGTAATGCTCTCAGCAAACAGCTCAAACACAAAATCCCCATTTTGGGGTCTGAGGACTTGACTGGGCCGATTGGAACCCTGCTGTGTCAGCTGGCCTTGAGGCCAAAGAACAGCCTCTCTTTTAGTTTGCTAATGTAGATGTAGTCAGTGGGTACTAACTGTATCTGATAATTGTGCTACCAGCAGTGGAAAGAGCATTTTGTGGCTAAAGTGTGGGACTGGGAATGGAAAGATTCAGTTCCTATACATTGCACAGATTTTCAGTGTAACTTGAGGTCACTTAGCCCCTGTGCTTCTTGTTTCAGGTACAAAATGGATGTAACAGAACTTACTTTCTGTGATGTTGACATGGAAGCACAGAAGAGGATCACAGAATACACTGGGTTGGAAGGGGCCTCTAAAGGTCATCTAGTGAGGTCTCTTCCAACCTTGGTGATACTGTGATACTGTGATAGTCTTACCCTGTGGCTGTAAGCAGGGACATTCCCAACTAGATCTGGGTGCTCAGAGCTCCATCAAGCCTGACCTTGAATGTCTCCAGCCTTGGGACCTCCACCACCTCCATGGGCAACCTGTTACAGTGTTCCACCACCCTCATAGCAAAGAACTTCCTCCTAATGTCCAATCTAAATCTACCCTGCTCTAGTTTAAAACCATTGCCTCTTAAAATCGTGGCTTTTAAACAGTCCCTTCCCAGTTTTCCTGTAGACCTCCTTCAGGTACTGTAAGGCCACTATAAAGTTCTCCCTGGAGCCTTCTCTTCTCCAGACTGAACAACAACTACTATATCTTTGTAGAAGAGGTGCTTCAGCCCTTTGTGGTCCTCCTCTGGCCCTGCTCCATCAGCCACGTTGAGAGATGCGATAGGTGGATAGTAACCTATTTAATACAGCAAATGTTTCATGCTAGAAGTGCTTAGAAAACTAAAGCATTCATCTGTCAGAAAAGTTTGCAGTTTTCTCACCCCATTTCTCCAAATCAGACTGTTTAGCTCAAGCACTGAGATCTCTGCAAGCCCTGGAAGCTGACAGGGTTATTTTTGTCTTCTGTGAAATCATCCCACCAGTGTACCAGAAAGGACTGAACCCCTGCTTGGAGTTTGTCAAAATATGTTTTGACCTTGAAACGTTCAGATGAACACAGGCATATGGCATTTTCTGAGTAAAGCTTGCAGTGCTGGAAGAATCTGGGACCAGATGTCAGTGACTGGGTGATGCAGTGCTGCACCACAACAACAGCAACGGTAATAAAACAGCAGAAGAGAACAACGAAAACCTGTTCAAGATGCACAACAAGGTAGCTGCATTTGCCACCCACACTTAGAACAGTGCTTAAAGTTAATTTGAAGCCCACTTAAACACCTTTCTCATACAAAGACTGGTATCATCTGATTGTGACCATAGTAGTGCTCGAGGCTAGACAGTAGTTGTGCTCGGAATGGGCTCCAAAACAGAGTGAGTATTTGCTTGGACAAGTTTTGTTCCCCAAATCAATGCTGCACTGCTGGAGTTTCACCTCCCTCGAGTTTAACACACTAGTCTTCATCTGTCCTGTGTTTCACCCTTTCCTGATTGTTGTCTCAAAAGGCAAGCCCTAAGGTTTCCCTTCAGCAGATCATTGGCAGATATGTGCTCATGTCTTAATCATAGAATCAACCATGTTGGAGGAGACTTCCAAGCTCATCCAGTCCAACCTATCCCCCAGCCCCAGCCAGTCAACCAGACCATGGCACCAAGTGCCTCATCCAGTCTTTTCTTGAACACCTCCAGGGATGGCTACTCCACCACCTCCCTGGGCAGCCCATTCCAATGCCAATCACTCTCTCTGTGAAGAACTTCCTCCTAACATCCAGGAGGTGTTTAAGGCCAGGCTGGATGAGGCTGTGGGCAGCATGATCTAGGGTAGGGTGTCCCTGCCCATGGCAGGGGGGTTAGAACTGGATGATCCTGTGGTCCCTTCCAACACAGACTGATTCTATGATTCTATTCTAATCTGGGTAGAAGTCCTTTCTTTTCCCTGCTTCTTGAACATACCTCAAGTCTCTGTCAGTGTACAGGACACAATTCTGTAACAAGTCTTTCTCAAGACTGCCTTTTAGCATGAGGCAGTTTCCAGCTGCTTGGAGGGCTTTTTGCCCCCAAAGATTTATCTGTTCCTTCTGCCACCTCAGACCTGTATGTTAGCCCAGGTGGCAATTGAAGAAATTGTCAGACTTTCCAGCCCAACTTTCTGCACAAAACCCATTAAGATTTCTGTGCAGATAGGAGTAGAGAGGGGACCTGTTGAAGGGGATATATTTCTTTTAATCTTGACTACAATACAATCAGATTTTTTTCCCCATCAATCTTTGATCTAAAGAACAAAACGTCCCTTAAAGCCATGGGAATTTGATGTATCTACTGAATTATCTATCTGGCAACAGCAGACTCCATTTAAAATATATATTTATATATATATAAACTTACTGTATCATTTTAATTTTATTATTTGAGTATCTGACATACATATTTCATCTTCTGAGGCTCAGGGAAATTCTGTCTTCACAGGTATAGACACAGTGGAGTTA
This sequence comes from Pogoniulus pusillus, assembly GCF_015220805.1. Taxonomy (NCBI): domain Eukaryota; kingdom Metazoa; phylum Chordata; class Aves; order Piciformes; family Lybiidae; genus Pogoniulus; species Pogoniulus pusillus. The sequence goes on along the minus strand of NC_087294.1, from coordinate 12,683,687 downwards.
TTTTTTTAGTCAGGAGTTGGATTTTGTCCTCAACAGTTACATGCTCTCAATTAATCCTACTGATGTTACTGAGAGTCTTTAACTTCAGCAGGAGTTTGATCCAGCCCTAAAGAAATTTGACATCAGCTACAAAAAACAGTGAAGGACCTATTGCTACAGAGAAAGTCAATCCAAATATCCCTCTTCAAGAATTAGATAATAGCCCAGGTGGCCAAGAAGGCCAATGGCATCCTGGCTGGGATTAGAAATGCTGTGCCCAGAAGGAGCAGGGAAGGGATTGTCCCCTTAGACTCAGCTCTGGAGAGGCCACACCTCAAGTATTGTGTTCAGTTTTGGGCACCTTAATACGAGAGAGATGTGGAGGTGCTGGAGCCAGTGCAGAGGAGGGCAAGGAAGCTGGGGAAGGGCCTGGGGAATAAATCTGATGAGGAGAGACTGAGTGAGCTGGGGATGGTTAGTGTGAAACAGAGGAGGCTGAGTGTCTTCTGACTCAGAGGGGTTGGTCTCTTCCACCAGGCAAGCAGCAACAGAACAAGGGGACACAGATTCAGGTCGTGTTGGAGGAGTTCTAGGCTGGATGTTAGGAAGAAGTTGTTGGCAGAGAGAGTGATTGGCATTGGAATGGGCTGCCCAGGAAGGTGGTGGAGTCGCCGTCCCTGGAGGTGTTCAAGAAGAGACTGGATGAGGCACTTAGTGCTATGGTCTAGTTGCTTGGCTAGGGCTGGGTGCTAGGTTGGCCTGGATGATCTTGGAGGTCTCTTCCAACCTGGCTGATTCTATGAAGATTGCAATGTCTCAGCAGTAATAGCTTGAGATCAGTTATGCCAGCAGTAATGTGAAACATTCTGTATCCTGTTATTGCTCCTGCAAGAAAGAAGGTTCATTCTTCAGAGAGCTGAGTGCACCACCCGTGGCTGTAATGTGGGAAGGAAGCTTGTGAGATGCCATCCTGTTTCTGTATCTTCTCAGAAAGCCTTAAGCAAGGGCCAGATCTGCCATATAACTTCTAATGTGTGAATCTGAAGTGTGGTTTTCCATCTTTTGTGGCTCTGCATCTGAATTTATGCATGCAGGTCCAGAATGACTGCCTGTCAAGTGCAGCTGCCTTTGTATACCAACGTGTCTGCTCTGGAGTACACACAGAGCATCAAAGGTCTCCCGTGGCAGCTGACTTTCATGTTGCTCACGTACAAGATCCTACATATGCTGAGAAAGGGAGCACCTAAAGTTTCCAAATGTTGGCTTTGGAGTGTATTTAACACTAGGTATTTAAAAGAATAAAATGTGATAATGCCAGGGTATCATCTTGGGGTGCATTTATAGTCTTTTGAACCAGTAATTTGTCTTTTGCCTAATAAGTCATTTTGTCTCCAATCTTTCTGACTGAAGGGGGTGAGTTAACACTGACCTTTGCAATTAGTTTGTTTCCTCATTCTGCTGTCCCCTTTGCTGTGATGTTGGCTTTCATGGAGGCTAATGAGGGCTTACCTTTTTTAGGGACTGAGTTTAGCAAAAGAGCATCAGTGATTAGCCTTTAAATGAGGGAGTCATTAATCCCTGACATGCATTAATATGGAAATCATGCATCCTTTTGGTATTATGTTGGCAAGACATTGCTTAATAACTAAATGAAAATAAAACAATGGGTTTTTTTCTCTCATTGAAGTGCACCCAGAGCTTTAACAGACCCCAAAGCCCAGCAGCTCTGGCCAAGTCTGCCATTACGTGCAGCATGGCTGAACTTCTGCCAGATCCAATGGGATTTTGGAGCAAGTTGTTGTCTAGATCATTTCTGGAATATGTAATCTTTTAAAATCCAACTATTTCCCATGTAGTCTTTGCTGATAAATGATACCATAGCTAGGCACTCCTTTAGTGAGTAAAAGAGCTTCTTTGGAGATGTCAGCTTAGCATCCTTGGTGGCGTCATCCCAGCCCAGTAGCCAAGAGGGGAAAGAGATGAGTTCCAGTACAGTAATTCTGCACCAACAGGAGATTTCTCTTGTGAAAGGAAAATCCTCAAGAGAGAGGTGGAGAGAAGGCTTTGAATCATAAATCATCTCTGAATCCCAGGGAGACCTGGATGAGAAGCTTACAGTGTCCTCTGCTCTGCACCGCAGAGGCATACTTACAAGAGTGAACTCAGCCAGCACTCTCAGCTGGGCAGCACACATCTGCCAGGAGTCAGAAGAGGGTTTCTCTGCCTTGCTGAGCTAGGGCTGTGACACCAAATTCAATATTTGTTTTATTGAAAAACATATATCTCAGGTTTTTACCTCAAAAAGACACCGATAATAATCCATCTTGATTGGAAGGTGTAGATGTCTTATCCCAGGAAAGCCAAAGTGAAGTTATTGAAAATACAGCTGGAAATGAATGAGAAAAAGAATGAATGCAAGAGTGATGTGGAGGTGCTGGAGTGGGTCCAGAGAAGGGCAATGAAGCTGGTGAAGGGCCTAGAGAATAAATCCTATGAGGAGTGACTGAGGGAGCTGGGGATGGGTAGTTTGAAAAAGAGGAGGCTGAGAGGAAACCTCATTGCTGTCTACAGCTACCTGAAGGGACATTGTGTAGAGGCTGCTGCTGGTCTCTTCTCACAGGTAGTTGGAGACAGAACAAGGGGGAATGGCCTCAAGCTGCCACTGGGTAGGTTTAGATTGGACATTAGTAAAGAGAGTGTTCAGGTGCTAGAACGACCTGCCCAGGGAGGTGGTTGAACCACTGACCCTAGATGTGTTTAAAGGTCATTTCTATGTGGTGCTTAGGGCTATGGTTTAAGGTGAATCTTGTAGAGTAGGGTTCTAGGTTGGAGTTGGTGATCCTGAGGGGCTTTTCCAAACTGGAAGTTTCTGTGGTTCTGTAAGGACAATACTGTGGTCTCATAAAGGTAAGAGAGTAAAAGAAAGAAATAACATCTGAAACATTTGCTGGTGCTTGTGCCACACACTCCCTGTGTAAAGGAATATGGAGAAACAAGGAAATACTTACACAAAGTGACCTTCCAAACTAATGGAAATGGATCTCTTGTGACTTTAGACGTATCTCAATATGGTGCCAATGCATGCAAAGGATGAAGGAAACAAGTTTCAAATGGTGAGAGTGCCAGATTCTTAAATCAAGACAGAATAATGCATCCTAAGAGATAATTTATACCAACTAAGCTGTCTGAGGCTCTGGAGATCAGCTTTTGCCACGTGTTTCTCTACAGCTTTCCTGGTGGACCACAACATAGCATATAGATGATTCATGGACTGGAGACTTGCTGCACACACAGGGTCCAAGCTTTGGAACAATTTTTAGCATTCCTTTGCACCTTATATCTTGAGATTCTTTGTAGTGGTTTCAAACTCTTACTTCTTAATAGCCAAATAAGATATTAAGAGGACAAAGTACTCTCTGTATGTAAGAAAATTACATAAGAGATGTGACTTAACAAAACAGTTGTGTCTCTTGTATGCTCCAGCTCCATCTGTAATGGCAGTAAAAATGACAGCAGCAGTATTAATAGGGTGAATATGTTACCATTAAACAGCCTGAAACCACTCTTCTGTTTACTTTCAAAGCAGTGGTTTGTCAGTGCTACCTGCTCCCTCACTACCCTGCAAAAGAGAGGAAATTAAAAAGAGAAAAAGAATCAGAAAACCATAGAATCACAGAATCAGTCAGGGCTGGAAGGGACCACAAAGATCATCCATCCATCCATCTTTCTTTCTTTCTTTCTTTCTTTCTTTCTTTCTTTCTTTCTTTCTTTCTTTCTTTCTTTCTTTCTTTCTTTCTCTCTTTCTCTCTTTCTCTCTTTCTCTCTTTCTCTCTTTCTCTCTTTCTCTCTTTCTCTCTTTCTCTCTTTCTCTCTTTCTCTCTTTCTCTCTTTCTCTCTTTCTCTCTTTCTCTCTCTCTTTCTCTCTTTCTCTCTTTCTCTCTTTCTCTCTTTCTCTCTCTCTTTCTCTCTTTCTCTCTTTCTTTCTCTCTTTCTCTCTCTCTTTCTCTCTCTTTCTTTCTTTCTTTCTTTCTTTCTTTCTTTCTTTCTTTCTTTCTTTCTTTCTTTCTTTCTTTCCTTTTCTTCTCTCTTTCTCTCTTTCATTCTATCTTTCCTTCTTCTTTCTTTCCTTCTTTCTAATCCATTGTAGCTCTCCCTGACCATTTGACCTTCTTGAATGATGCTAAAATTTACTGGAGGGTCAAAAAGTCCCAGGGGCCCACAGCAGACATAAAGCAAGACAAATGAGGGCAGATTTCTAGGCAAAATCAATGCATTTCTAAAGACTACTTCATATTGTGCAAAACACACCCGTGCTGTTTATAGGAAGAGTAGAGTTTGCTTTGTACATATTAAAGGTGCTTTTTATACTCTTAGAATGTAAAAAATAGTTGTGCAAGCTTCACATTCCAGGACCTGTAATCAAATGCTAAGAGTTTTCAGATCTGCCAAGCCCAAAAAGCTGAGATTTCAGGTCCACTTGCCAGCTCACATTTTCCCTCTGGCAGCAGCACTCTCCACAGCCCTGCCAGTAGCTGGCTCCTCCTTAAGATGCTTCCCTAACAAAGCCTGGGATTTAATTTAAATGTTGGGGTTCGTTTTCAGTCATAAAGGTGAAAGTCCAAAGTTTCAAGATAAACCCAAGCTGAGCAGAACCCATTCTTCCCTGCTGAAATGGCCCTAAGACAGTGTCTGCTTTGAGGAAACATTGGAAATGATATCTGGCTTAGACAAGGGAGCCTGCTTGTTACCTGCAGTGATATTTCTTCGTGACTACATATTTGTCAGGGGAATCCTGTTTCTTTACTTAGATAGTGCAGGGTTTGGGGTTTGTTCTATTTTTTTTTTCATTCTCTAACTGTGCATGGCTAATTTCCCTTACTGTTAATGAGAGTTTAATGTGGTGTTCGAAACGGAGAGAGAGAAGAAGCTTCTATGCAACTGATAAAACAGAGCATAAAGAGGCAGGGTAGCGGCAGCTGTCTGGCTGTGAATTTAATGCTTTTCTGCTACAGCAGTCAAAGCAAAGGTAATTGGTGGGATCTTCTATTTCCTTTCTTTCCTTCCTTTCTTTCTTTCTTTCTTTCTTTCTTTCTTTCTTTCTTTCTTTCTTTCTTTCTTTCTTTCTTTCTTTCTTTCTTTCTTTCTTTCTTTCTTTCTTTCTTTCTTTCTTTCTTTCTTTCTTTCTTTCTTTCTTTCTTTCTTTCTTTCTTTCTTTCTTTCCCTCTTCTCTCTCTTTCTTCTCTTTCTTTCCTCATCTCTCTTTCTCTCTCCTTCCTTCCTTCATCTTCTTTCCCTCTTTCCTTCCTTTCTCTTCTTTCTCTTCTTCCTTCTTCTCTTCTCCTACTTCTTTTTTCTTTTCTTTCCTTCTTTCTCTTTTTCCCTTCTTTCTCTTCTCCTTCCTCTTCCCCTTTCTTCTCTTTCCTTACCTTCTCTCTCTTTTCCCTTTCCTTTCCTTTCCTTTCCTTTCCTTTCCTTTCCTTTCCTTTCCTTTCCTTTCCTTTCCTTTCCTTTCCTTTCCTTTCCTTTCCTTTCCTTTCCTTTCCTTTCCTTTCCTTTCCTTTCCTTTCCTTTCCTTTCCTTTCCTTTCCTTTCCTTTCCTTTCCTTTCCTTTCCTTTCCTTTCCTTTCCTTTCCTTTCCTTTCCTTTCCTTTCCTTTCCTTTCCTTTCCTTTCCTTTCCTTTCCTTTCCTTTCCTTTCCTTTCCTTTCCTTTCCTTTCCTTTCCTTTCCTTTCCTTTCCTTTCCTTTCCTTTCCTCTTTTCTTTTTCTTTTATTTTCTTTCCTTCTGTCTTTTTTCCCCTTCTTTCTCTTTTCTTTCTTCTCCTGTCTTTTCTTCCCTTCTTTGTCTTCTCCTTCCTCTTCTCCTTTCTTTTCTTTCCTTCTTTCTCTTTTTTCCCTCTTTCTCCTCACCTTGCCTCACTTCACCTCATTCCTTGCCTCCCTCCTTGCCTTTCCTTTCCTCCTTCATCATCTTTCCTCCTGCCTTTCTGGCATCAAAACACTGCTTGGAAAGGAGACACAACAGGACTGGTGTAGAAAAAGGAACACTGAACTTTAAGTAGCTGTGGTGTGGAAGCCTTGCACTAATTCCCTATAATAAGTAAAACAAACCTATCTGAACCAGGACAATATTAAAAGCAGTGTTTGGAAATGGTACTGACATTCCTTCTGAGATCATCCTCATATTGTGTTTTCATTTTGGTGCTGACTTTGCAGATGAGATCTGGATAATTTCAATCAAAAGAAGTTTTTTTTCCCCCTTGTGTTGCCCTCTCAACCATTTAAACTTAAAGGAAATTTCGTGGCAACAAATCACCATGACAGACTTATTCTTGCAATCCCCCTTGTCCACCCTCAGAGAAGATCCATGACTTAGCATATGAAGTGGATTACCTTTCACCCCAATTAATGTTTTTATAATGAGTACCAAAGGAAGTGATAATGTTTTGCCACTTATTATCGAGTGTTGCTGGGGCAATCTCTGAGACTCAAGACTTAGGTCATTGGCAGCACTGACATGATGGCAATCATGCTGCTGAGGTGTAAGCCCTACCACAGCAATGAATAAATAGGTCAATTTAATTTCCAGTACTATCAGTCTGAAGCTTTGAGGAGCAGGATGAGTGAGATACAAATGTCCAGGGGTATTGAAGATTTGGCAGAGGTTAGACCTGAAATCCCAGCATTTCTGAGCCCATTCAAATATTGCTTAAATGAGAAACAGTGAAGTAATAAAAGAAGAAATTATAATCATGTTTTGTCTGGGAAGTGGAACTACCTCATTTTAAAGTGCAGTGATAAATCTTTTTCAACAATTATGATACAGTGAGACACAATAGTGCATAATAAATGACATTTGGAGGCTGTCAGAAGGCTGATGCATCAGATGGTAGTGGGAGCTGGCAAAATTCAGTGACCTCAGTTGTAAAGGAAGAGTGCCATTGGAGATGTTACTGAACAGTCTAATCCTACTCCCCCCTTTTGTTGTTTTTAAACATGGTGTAATAATGCTTCAATATACTTTAAAATTGCCAGGCAAAGAAGCAAAGGCAGTTTTCCATAGAACTTTATTTCCAGTTAAAAGTTACCTGACAGAAATAATGGTTCTATAGGATCATAAGATGGTTTAGGTTGGAAGGGACCATAAAGATTATCCAGGACCAGTATTTCTTGGAGTAAAACTGCAAAGCCTTGGAGCTGTGGCTCTTACCTGGTATGTGATATGGTAGAGAATCATAGAATTGTAGAATGGTTTAGGTTGGAAGGGACCTCAAAGCTCATCCAGTTCCAACTCCCCACCTCAAGCAGGGACACCTCCCACCAGAACAGGTCACTCAAGGTCTCATCCAACCTGGCCTTGAGCACCTCCAGGGCAGGAGCAGCCACAGCCTCCCTGGGCAACCTGTGCCAGTGTCACACCACCCTCACTGTAAAGAACTTCCTCCTAACATCCAGTGCTTCCAGTTTAAACCCATTACTCCTCATCCTGTCATTACAAGACCTTGTAAAAAGTCCCTCCCCAGCCTTCCTATAGGCCCCCTTCAGATACTGGAAAGCCACTCTAAGGTCTCCTCAAATCCTTCTCTTCTCCAGGCTAAAGAGTCCCAACTTTTGTAGCCTGTCCTCATAGCAGAGCTGCTCCAGTCCTCTGAGCATCTTCGTGGCCTCCTCTGGACTGACTCCAACATTTCAATGTCCTTCCTGTGTTGGTGGCTCCAGAACTGCACCGAGTACTCCAGGTGGGGTCTGGAGAGAGCAGAGCAAAGGGGGAGAATCCCCTCCCTTGCCCTGCTGGCCATGCTGCTGTTGGGTTGCTGTCTGGGCTGTGTGTGCACACTTACTTTACCTCTCAGCATTCCTGTGCACTTTTAATTATTTTGATATAAGAACCAATTTTGCACTGGTAAACCTTATGCAGAAAGATTACAGAAAGGCAGAAAGTTGTGTTGTTACAAAATGTCTTGTGTTGAGGAGACTGAAAGATGTAAGATTTCAACATCCCTCAAAAAAAAAAGAGGTTATTTTATTTAGACAGATGTATCACCATAGCACACAGAGAGCCACGGAAGAGAGGAATGGGTTTCCTCATGGCAAGTTGTGGCACAGCACCTCTTTGTTCTGTGTCCTGTTTTTGCCTCAGGTAGGCTTTGAAGTAGGCTGAGCATTGGCTGGTTTTGTGTCCCAACATCTGGAAGCTCCAACACACTGAGCTCTGCAGCTGACTGCATCAGTGGGCAGGCAGGCTGGCAGGACAGCGTGGAGTGCCTGAGTGTTCTTGTGAGCAAAACCAGAAGAAAAAGAAGCAGGCTAATTTTAGGAACCACCACTTTTGGCACTGGCATCTAAAAACATAGATATATATATATATTGCATCTGAAGCCCTGTGGGCAAATTCCTGTTCCTTTCTGCTCTGCATAAAGAGTGGCTTGGGCTCAATTCTCTGAGCTGGCTTCTCCAATGGGATGGGGTTCAATAGCTCCAAGTGCAGGGTGCTGCACTTTGGCCACAGCAACCCCATGCAGAGATACAGGCTGGGGTCGGAGTGGCTGAGAGCAGCCAGACAGAGAGGGATCTGGGGGTGCTGATTGATACCTGCCTGAACATGAGCCAGCAGTGTGCCCAGGTGGCCAAGAGAGCCAGTGGCATCCTGGCCTGCATCAGGAATGGTGTGGCCAGCAGGAGCAGGGAGGTCATTCTGCCCCTGTACTCTGCACTGGTTAGACCTCACCTTGAGTCCTGTGTTCAGTTCTGGGCCCCCCAGTTTAGGAGGGACATTGAGATGCTTGAGCGTGTCCAGAGAAGGGCAACGAGGCTGGGGAGAGGCCTTGAGCACAGCCCTACGAGGAGAGGCTGAGGGAGCTGGGATTGGTTAGCCTGGAGAAGAGGAGGCTCAGGGGTGACCTTATTGCTGTCTACAACTACCTGAGGGGTGGTTGTGGCCAGGAGGAGGTTGCTCTCTTCTCTCAGGTGGCCAGTGCCAGAACAAGAGGACACAGCCTCAGGCTGCGCCAGGGCAGATTTAGGCTGGAGGTGAGGAGAAAGTTCTTCCCTGAGAGAGTCATTGGACACTGGAATGGGCTGCCCGGGGAGGTGGTGGAGTCACCGTCCCCGGAGCTGTTCAAGGCAGGACTGGACGTGACACTTGGTGCCATGGTCTGGCCTTGAGCTCTGTGGTAAAGGGTTGGACTTGATGATCTGTGAGGTCTCTTCCAACCTTGGTGATACTGTGAGACTGTGATACTGTGATTCTCTGCCTGCTTTACAGCTCTCTGAAATCCATCCAGTTTCACAGCCCTGCTTCCTACCTGCGTTGGTGTTGGGAAAGGTGCTGCAGCAGCTGGGAGGGAGCGAACTATCTCTTTATTTATTCATTACAAATGTTTCTTTGACCTGGTGAAATGTGGTGAGCTGGAAAAGCCCCTTTTTTTTGTCACTCCTGTCGCCTGTTATCCTCCCTAAGAGCCGCAGAGGATTTAAAGGTCATTTGAAAAGCAGCCTTTTTGCTCTTTGACAGCCCTTTTCAATATCAGCCTCCAGTTCTGTTTTACAAAGTCATCATTATTAACTGCCTTCGTGGCCACTGCTGTGTTCCTGGGATTGCAGAGAAACTTGAGATACTAATTGCAATGAGCTAATTTGGCAATCCTGTGCAAACTTCCTTGAGGCATTAGTTAAGAATATGCTTTCCTTTACACAAAGAGTGTTTGAAAGAGGGAACAGCCTGCAAATGCAGCAGAAGGCATGCTTTTGTCCTCCTATACTTAAGAGTAGATGGTATAATTAGCTTACAATGGCAGTTGAATGTACTTCTCGGAATGAGAAGAGAACATACAGAATTACACAGTAGCTTTAGCTTAATGATAATCAGTGATAATGGTGATAATAATAATAGTACTTAGAGCTTTAATGCAGAGATTTGCATCTCGAAAGTGTTATGCAAAACATTGACTTAATTACTGTCACCTCTTCAGGGAAGGTAGGTGTTATTGCCCTAACTTAATAGATAGGGAAATGGAGATATAAGGAAGTGAAATGACTTGCCAAAGACTCTGCAAGAGGCTGCACGGGGATTCAAACACAGCAGACTGCCCTTGTGGCCAAGAGAGCCAATGACATCCTGGGCTGCATGAAGCAAAATGTGGCCAGCAGGGCCAGGGAAGTCCTTCTCCCCTTTTTGCCCTCTACTTTGCCCTGCTGAGACCACACCTGGAATTCTGTGTCAAATTTTAGGCTCCCCAGTTCAAGAGAGACAGGGATCTGCTGGATAGAGTCCAGCTGAGAGCCACAAGGACAACTGGGGGACTTGAGCATCTCCCCTATGGAGACAGACTGAGAGCCCTGGGGCTGTTTTGTCTGGAGAAGGCTGAGAGATCTGATGAATGTCTATAAATATCTGAGGAGTGGGTGTCAAGTGGATGGGGACAAACTCCTTTCAGTGATGCATGGTAATAAGCCAAGGAGCAATGGATACAAAGTGCAACAGAGAAGGTTTCACCTCAACATGAGGAGAAACTTCTTTGGAGAGAGGATAACAGAGCCCTGGAACAGGCTGCCCAGAGAGGTTGTGGAGTCTCCTCCTCTGGAGACTTTCCAAACCTGTCTGGATGCATTCCTCTAGTATTCTGTGGTCCCCTGACCATATGCTTCCTTATACCAGGCTAATTATACACATCTTAGGGCTGCTCTGTGCTTTTGGAATTTGAGCCAAAAGCCTTTGAAACTAGGACTGTCTGTAGCATTGTTTTGAGGTTCCACTTTTTCATCAGTGATTGGAAGAAATACTCTAACATGTGATTGGAAGAAATACTCTAATATGTGATTGGAAGAAATACTCTAGCATGATTATGATTAGTTAGGCAACAAAAGAGATTTTTTTGAGTTTGTTGAAGAATTGGCTTGATTTTTTGGGCCAAATTCCACATTTATTTGTCTTTTCTCTGAGTTCTAAACTGCATATATTTTGGAGTTTGTATCTGGCAGGTATATTTTTGCCTGTTTCTTATTAAGATCACTGTGAATCTTTCTGCCTCGATGACATCTCCTTACTGGAAGGACTTGCAGTGTGTTTGGTGAGTTAAACCACAGCCACAATTCAAGGTGATGATGAAACATCCTAAGATGTGTTGTATTCCTTAAGGATAAAGTGAAAAGCTTCTATATATAATAATTATTTCCCTATGTGAAAGAGAGAATGCCATGCCATGGCATGCATTGGTCTAGATCATGCCATGATCTAGCTGATTGGATAGGGCTGGGTGCTAGGTTGGACTGGATGATCTTGGAGGTCTCATCCAACCTGGTTGACTCTATGAAAAATGGACTTGAGGAATGAGTTTCACTTCGACTGCCTTACCTGTGTTTTTTAGCATAGATCTTACAGGCACCGCTGTAGTGGTTAATTAAATCCAAGCCATAGTTCACTTCTTAGATAAGGAAGGCAGGTCCTTATCTGCAGAACATAAGGCAATAATACAAGTCAGCATCTGTGTTTGGAGGATTTAAAGGAGCTTTTGATAATTGTTTTCTCTGCTTCCTACCTTCTGTCACCTTTGCTTAAGAGCAGATCTGTGCACACAAGCTTCCAGGCATTTAAAACCAGGGTGTCCTGTGAACAGAGTAAAATCTGCCTCTGTATTGGGAGCCTTTCTGGGCACAGCTGGTGTTGCACTTATGTGTTTTGGTACCTGTGGGGTGTGTAGGCATTTTCTGGTGCTCTGAATGGACATGACATCCCTAGGTAATAACTTCATGTAGCGTTATTGATTCTGGCATTGTACCAGCAGGCACTTCTGAGCGTGTAAATCCCCTGTGGAGCATCTTATGATAGTCTGACCTAAAGCTGAAGAAGGTCTTTGTAGATGAACTTCACAAATGCTTCCCCTGTTTCCAGGATAAGATAGTTACATGCATCAGGAAAAGCTTGGATGAGGCACTTAGTGCCATGGTCTAGTTGACTGGATAGGGCTGGGTGCTAGGTTGGACTGGATGATCTTGGAGGTCTCTTCCAACCTGGTTGATTCTATGATTCAGCTAATCAAAACCTCAAACAATTTTATCCAACAGACTTTTAGCAGGCTTCTCATTAAAGGCTTTTTGATGTTCAATTTTTTTTTGGGAGTGGTGGTGGTGGATTTTTTTTTCATGTAGAAACAGACATGAGGAACCTTGAGAAAAGAGTGGAGAACCTTTCTGAAACACTGCCTGTGTGTGTGTTTTCCACAGGCATTTTTCACTGGGAGGCAAAGGCTTTTCTGACAGTCACAGTTTCCCAGTCAGGGTAAGCATGAAGCAACTATTTCTATATAGGAGAAAGAAGCCATAAGGCAGAGTGGCTGTGTGCCCAGCTCAAGTTTTCAAAACCTGGGGAGGTTTGGTTGCTTGGTTGCTGAGGGGTTTTTGTTTGCCTTTTCCCTTTCTTTTCTCCCCCCCTCTCTCTCTCTCTCTCTCTCTCTTTCTCTTTCTCTCTCTCTCTCTCTTGTTTTTTTTGTCCCTGCAGAAAAATTGCTTTACATGGACGATATTGGCTTAATCTATTCCCAGGCATTATTTAGCAAATCACTTCAAGGAGTGGGGATTATTCAGTCTGGATAGGAGAAGGCTCCAAGGAGACCCTATTGTAGCCTTCCAGTGTCTTTAAGGAGGCCTACAAGAAAGCTGGGGAGGGACTTTTTAAGATATCAGGTTGTGACAGGACTGGGGGGAAAGGAACAAAGCTAGAAATGGGTAGATTGAGGACGGATGTTAGAAAGAAGTTCTTCACCATGAGGGTGGTGAGACCCTGGAATGGATTGCCCAGAATGGTGGTGGAAGCTTCATCCCTGGAGGTGTTTAAGGGCAGGCTGGATGAGGCTGTGGCCAGGCTGATCTAGGGTAGGGTGTCCCTGCCCATGGCAGGGGAATTTGAACTAGATGATCCTTGTGGTCCCTTCCAACCCTGACTGATTCTATGGTTCTGTTCTGATTTGGGTAGAAGTCCTTTCTTTTCCTGCTTCTTGAACATATCTCAAGTCTCAGTGCTCAGGACATAGAGTGGAGTGTCCTACTCTCATGGCAGGGGGGTTAGAACTAGATGATCCTTGTGGTCCCTTCCAACCCTGACTGGTTCTATGATTCTATATGGGCATTGGAGCTGGGTGTGGACCAAAAGAAATCTTACTTATTGTGATGTGCATTTGTTGTTGTGTCCACTGCCAGGTGTGAGACACATCTTCTGGTAGTACATTGCTTCAGCAACAGCCTTTAAGCATCTCTGCTCAGAGTCATGATCCTTGAGGTTCCTTCCAACCCTGACAATTCTGTGACTCTATGTTCAAGAGAACCACAACCTAACAACAAGCTAACAGAAATATGCATTCCTTGATGGAATGGGTAAGTATTCTTTGCTGCTCTAATTATTAAAAGGAAGTAGCTTTTTGGGAGGTGGAGAGTGAATGAAATACTAAATTTGGCTCGTCCTGACAATCCACATTAGAATATCAGACCTGAGCTGTTGTCTTCGCCCAGTTTAATTGACTCTGAGCTTTGAGTAATGCTAAGTACGAGCAGAGTCCTACTGGAGTGGAATATGAAATACATACCTGAAAATGAGACTGTGCTGTAATATATGTCGGTCACACAAGGTGGCAGAATGAGCTTAGGGCTGCCCTAGAAATAAGAGGCAGTGAAGCTGCAGCACTGCTTTCTGTCAGCAGTGTATCCTTGCTTGCCCTGTGAATATGCCAAGTTGATTTTACACAGGCAGAGGGATGGAGGAGAGTATTTTACCATGGCATGCATATATATATATAAAAGTAATTATCTGAGGGGTTTTTTCCTATTTCCTTCAGAGATTTAATGGAAACTCTTAAAAACTTGTGGCTAACTTAGGAGATTAATAATCATACAATGCTGAATCTGCTGACATCTTCTGTGTTGAAAACACAGCTCACTTTCTATCGATACATTGATTGTCTAAGTGGGGCTGAACTCTTCAGATGAAGGACAGCTACAAGAACAGGCACACAGGGAACATTTTGCTTTTCATTATTGATTTATGGTTAAATTCACTTCTATTGTAAGTGAATGAAACTCTATTGACTTTGCTGGTGTTGTGTTTGCTTTTAGAAGGCCTGAGCATGGCAGGTAAGTATATGTGGCTGAACTGAGAGCAACTCAAATTGGAGAAATTGAAGTTCAAGGCAAAGAATATTGAGTCCAATACTGGGCTCCCCAGTTCAAAAGGGACAGGGATCTACTTGAGAGAGTCCAATGGAGGGCTACAGGGGTGATTAAGGGACTGGAGCACTGCCTTATGAGGAAAGGCTGAGAGACCTGGGGCTAGTTAGGCTGGAGGGGGGATCTAACCAATATTTATAATACCTGGAGGGAAGCTGTAACCAGGTGAGGGTTGGTCTCTTCTGCCAGGCAGCCAGCAAGAGAACAAGGGGACACAGTCTCAAGTTGTGCTGGGGGAAGTCTGGGCTGGATGCTAGGAGGAAGTTCTTGCCAAAGAGAGTGATTGGCATTGGAATGGGCTGCCAAGGGAGGTGGTGGAGTCACCGTCCCTGGGGGTGTTCAAGGAAAGCCTGGATGAGGCACTTAGTGCCATGGTCTGGTTGATTGGCCAGGGCTGGGTGCTAGGTTGGACTGGATGATCTTGGAGGTCTCTTCCAACCTGGCTGATTCTGTGACTCTATGATCTGAGGGCTCAGGGTCAAGAAAGAAGGGACAGCCTCTTCTCACTTGTGCCCTGTGATAGGACAAGGAGCAATGGATGTAAACTACAGCACAGAAAGTTTCACCTCAACATGAAGAAGAACTTTACTGTAAGTGTCCCAGAGCACTGGGACAGAGAGGTTGTGTAATCTCCTTCTCTGCAGACTTTCCAGCCCTGTCTGGATGCATTCCTGTGCGATCTGTGATAGATTAGGTGGTCTTGCTCTGACGGGGGGGTGTGAACTGGAAGATCTCCAGAGGCCCCTTCAAATCCCTAACATCCTGTGATCCTGTGAAGAAGGGATTGCTCTGCAGCAATTCTCCATGGTACTGATTGGGCTAGAGAGATGGGGAACAGTACAGACACTTCTTCCTGCCAGGTTCTCTCCTCAGTCTCTGAACCTCCTCTTGTAATGCTCGCTTCCAGGGGCAAGGCTGAGCTGCTTCACCAGAGGAAACCTTGGGTGAAGGTTACAAGTGAGCTCCTAGGTGTACCTGCCCAATTTGTCCCTGTGGAGCTACAGAACATCTGAATGGTGCACCAGAACAGTGGAGAAATTCAACTATGGTGAGAGACCTCTTCCAGTGTTATAAACTCCTCATATAGATTGTGCCAGTAACACAGAGAAGCAGGCTGTGTGTTAAGCCCAATTAATGGTTTCTTGAAGAGAGAGAGAGAGAGAGAAGCTATTGTAGGATGCATTTTAAAAGTAGCTGACAATACATCCTGCATCTGAATTTGCTCCTCTCTGTAACTAAATTAAGTAACTGACCAGGATAGTCTTATAAGTAAGGGCTTAAGGACTGTGATCTGTTCATTGCTCCTTATGCAATATATTTCTGGAAGCTCATTAGAAGCTGCTGGAGCTTATTCACCCTTGCAACCTTTTCAGCAGATGTTCAGCTGTTTGTTTTTTGCCTTTTTTTTTTCCCCTTTCACTGCCTTAAGGTATTTGGCTAAGCATTAAAACAATCCTGGAACAGGTCAGGAGAGTATTTATTTCCCAGCAAAAGAAATTATCTAGTAAAACTGATGACAATTAATTAAAAGAAAAAAAAAAAAAAAGAAGTGATCTGTAATCTATTAATGAGAACTGGAAAACAAGAAGAAAAAGAACAGAAAATCTGAAATTTAGAGCTATAGCTAACACTGGAACTGCAACTTTTCTCTTTGCACAGGCAGGAAATGACAACATTATAAGGAAGAAAAAGGAAACAAAAAAGAAGCAAGAGAAAAATGCAAAAGGAGAAAGTGAAATTGTGAGTTCTGGAAAATGTCTTCTGCATCAGCTGCATTTGCATTTGGTTCCTCAGATATTCAGGGGTCCTGCAGTTCATGAGAGTCATGACTGAACTATGGTCATGTCTAAGATGATTTTGGTCACCCACACCTTAGTGCTTGGCTTCAGGCTTCAGACAGCTCTCTCAGCCCTTGTTTTTGTGTCCATCTTACTCCATAGTCCTGTCCTGCCTTTCAGCTGTTAGCTACTGCCTGTCAGCTAAGCCTTAGCACTGGTGTGACATCTCTTCCACCGTCCCACTGCAGAGCCAGGCAGGTTATTTTTAATTGCCAGAGGTTTTAACTTACCTGCACAAATGTACACTGCACAGGCTTGAGGCACTCACACATACTTCTCAACCTAGATAGGGTAACTGAGTGGAGACAGCTTCTCAAAATGCCTTTCTCCTATGACTGTCCACAACTCTTCCCTCTTATTTTCAGTACAAAGTCAGGCACTAACAGCCTAAACCTCTGCAGGGGATGCTTTGAGTTAAACTTCTAGTCCTGCACTGAAATGGGCAAAAATGCTCACTTATACCTGCTCCTTACTATCTCTCAATAACTAATTACTGCCTTTTGGTCTGGTTTGCCTCACAGCAGTGTGTTGCCATTGATGGGGAGTACATATGAGAGCGGAAGCTCCCTGGGAGATCCAAGCTGGTGGCTGCAGGGCAGTGAAGGGTAAGGGCAGGGATGGCTGGCAAACTGGGGCACACATCTGGGCTGAGGCAGGCTTTTTGGATGCTATCACACACAAATCCCACCTAAACTGCTTCATCCACTCAGAGCTGCAGTGCAGTGAGAGATGTAGGAGTGAAACAAGACCGAATACACCAAACACATGAGTAGTAGGCAGCAACATTTACATAACAAGTAATTATTTCATGTCTGAAGGGGCATTACAGGCTGTCTGCACCCTGAGAGAACAGCCTGACAGCGAGACAGCCAGGCTGAGTTGGAGCAGAAATGCAGAGCTCCTCTCAAGCAAGCGGTGTGGGGCAGCTCCCTTTGTCACTTTCCAAAGTCATTGCACAGAGTGATGTCTGCATATTGGTTAAGTAAGTAACAACTGACTGGGTTTCATTCAAAATATAACAGTCTCAGTAGCCTTAGCCAGTGCCCCTGGAAAGCAGAAAGCAAGCAGAGGCATAACCTTACCGGGAGAGCTGGCAGTGACACCAACGTGGTGAGCCAAAGTATTAATGGCAGCTCTCAAATAGTCTTCATCTTGTTAGATGCAGGAGTTAGTCATGCCTGAGCAACACACGTGGGAGCAGAGCACCTTGTCTCTGGACACACAGACACCCACAGGTACTTATATATGCAACTGAAACAATGTGTGGTTAGAGTGGACAGGATGAGAGTGCGCCCGAGGGTCCATGTGGTCACTAAAAACATTCTTGTTTGAGTGTGCTGCTGGAAAGATTGCAGCACCCTCATACGCCTGACTCCTGTGTCTAGAAAAAGTTGCTTTGGCACTGCTGTGTTGTGCTGGAAGCTACAGACAGCCCCTGACAGCCTTTGTAAAGTGTTAGGAAGCAAAATACCTGCAAGAGCAAGGGAATCATTCTGTGCTGATTAATGCTGCTGCTCGTCTTGACGGTTTAGCTGCCCGTATAAAACAAATGTAGGCAATCAGTTCATCTCGAAATAACATGGACAACTGAATAAAGGAAGTTGTTGCCTCATCTATTTCATACTAATTGCTCCATGTCACAAATTCAGAGCCCCATCCAGTATGAAGTGACACCACGGAGAGATGCTCCATTCACTGCAATAGTCTTTAGACCGAGGCTTCATTTTAAGGGGACCAAGCACAGCATGCTAAATTAGCACTCGTCTGGGTTGTCACTGTCTGCTCCTGGAGAGGCAGACAGGCTGGATATTTCATGTATAGCCAAATGAATCCTAGCACTTATGTGCTGGACTGCAAGCCAGCAAAGCTAAGCTGAGCACATCAAAGTTTTGGTGAGAGCTGAGGCCCCGTGGGCTGCTGGGTCCGGGTGGCTGCCACGGAGTTGTCGCGGCTGCGCTGCCACACGCAGTCATTTACCACCCAACAAACACTCGGTGCTTTGGAGGCATTTATCACAAACCACTCCGGGGCCATACCTGGGGCCTTAGCCATTTAAACATCTTAAAATATCTGTCCCTAGAGAGGATTTAACTCGGCAGGATTTAGGCTGCTAAGGCTGGCATCATCAAAGGGACCAAAGTGTCAATCCATCTCTTTTCACGCCTAAGGACATAATAGTATCATGCCCTCTCCCATGAGGGGGTACTGCAGAGAAATTTCCCAGCTCTCAGCACCCAAACTAGCTAGCTCTGGAAGCAGATGGAGTATAATTATAGCAGTGTTGAGCTGCACCTGAACTAATTAGCTCTGCTGAGAAACAGGAATTGAATTTAATAATGCATGTTCTGCCATACCAAAAAGGCTAGGCTGCCTTTGAGACCTATGTGAGTGTCTCTGCATGGTGCTTTGCTGAACTCTGTAGATGTACTCTGAAAGTCAGCCCCTAGCTTTTTGGGTTTTTTTCATCACAATCATCCACTGCACAATGCAGAAATCACCTTGTCCCAGCATTCAGGTACCATTGGCATAATTACTCCTCAGCTGTCACTTACCTCCTGACTATTAGTTTAGCATGTTAAGTTCTGCATATGCTCAAGACTTTGCTGTCCAAACTCACCTAAATATTAAGGTCTGTCTCAAGGACTACTGTGGCCCTAAAGCCTTGAAACCTTCAAAACAGAGCTGTCTTTGCTATGGGCCTGATGGTGCTGGCATGGTTAAAATGTGCTCTAAGAAAATGGTAACTATGAGCGAGAGGTAGAAGACTCAGGTTCAAATCCCTGCTCTGGAGCAAGGCTATTTTTTGGGTATGGATTTGAACTCCCATCTTAGATATGTTTCCTAATTGCTAGGATTAAAGCCAGTCTCTCTGGCGTCAGCCCTGTCGCACATCAGAGTACTCCTGCAAAGAGGAGAAACTCTTGTGCTGGTTATTCACACCCCACAGAAGGCTGGCTGTTGGGATGCTGACTTGGAGTGCTGATTCAAACGCAGGCTCTGGTGATGATTTGGGCAGAAGGAGTTTGACTCCCTAGATGATGCCCTCAGGGGGTGACTTAACTCCAAAGCTCTCACTTCACCTGGTCTGTCACTCAAATGTCGCTCAAATGTCCTGTTTCTAGTGGCAAGTATATGAGTGGAGATATCAGAAGCAATACTGCATTTGTAATAAGGAGAATGGCCAAGATGTGAAGAGAGGAAGGAAAATCCCAAGGCTGAGAATTTCCTCCGTGCTTCTCCTGGCACGGTGCAGCTGCAGCCTGCGTCCTGTGCAGGGGAAGGAGCAGAAGTGCAACCTCTTTCTGAAATGTTAAATGAATACTCAACTTGCAGCTAGAAAACACACAGTATATTATAAAACAATTATGTTTCCTTTGCATGAGAAAGCTGAATTGCCATTCAGCTTCTTTTGTCATCTGTGTGGCTAAGTTTGGAGCAATTAGTATGAATTTATTGCAGGTACAGTAAGTAGCTGAGGAAACTGCAAGATGCTGTGCTTGTACCATAGAGAAGTGCCAGAGTTATGACTCTTGGAAGAGTTGAAAGCTGGAGAGAAGTGTGGATTTTCTAATCACAACAAGCACTGATAGCAGTCTGTGTAATAGGCACGAAATGAATGCCATATTTTCTCAGATTGTGTGCTGCTACTCATTTAATTTACCTGGAGAATGCAAACTGTTTAATTTTAGATTGTGGATTGCCTTTCTCATGTGCCCAGTTTATCTTTCTAACTGTAGATTGAGTGGGTATTTTTTTTTGAATGGTAACAGCAGTGGCATTTTATTAGCTTTGATGTTATCTCCAGACAACATCCTACGCCAGTGAAACACCTTTTTGCATGGTCTCAAAGATAAACTACTTAGGAATTCATCAGCCCTGAAGTTTGTTTGGCATCAGTTAGTCATATCTAATTGTTCACATAATACTGCCCCTTGTAGCTGACTGAGATGCAGTTTGATTTTCAAGTGCAAAAATTCAGGTAAGTGTAGTTAGATAAAAGCTTCCTAAATTCACATCTCAAAGTGTCATAAATGGTGATTCACTTTTTTTTTCTTAGTGGACTGATAGCAATCCTCATCTCTTGAGGAGGTGACCCTTAGAGCTACCTGTCCTGATGATAATTTCTACTGATGCTCCATCTTTGAGGGGGACCTCAAAGACCGTGGTAATTATTCATGTGTGGTTTGGTGCCCTTTTATTTCACCACAGAGGCTTAAAGAGCCACTGTAGTAATAAGATTCGTGCCCACCCTTTTACCTCTGTCAAATCACTGACTTGATGAATGATACTGATATGAAAAAAATTCTTCTTTGCTGTTGTGAAGGGAAAAATTAATCCTCAGAACGTCAAGACAAAACCCAGCAACTTCAGCCAAAACTGTTTGCACACGGCAAAAAAATCTGATAACCACTATCAGACACTTGGCCTGACAGAGGCATTTCCACTTACTTTGACTTTTGAGAAGTGCCAAAGGAGGAGGAAATGGAAGTATCATATCAAAAAGACAGCCTATGGCAAAACCCTCTGAGTTTTCAGGTTGTCAGCATGGTGAGTCATCTGAGCACTGCTTCCATAAATATGACAACCTCAGTGACTGCTCCTTACTTTTGGCTGCAGTAACAGGCACACGTATTTCTGTGGAATGGGAGGGGGTAGGAGGTCTTGCTTTGAAACTAAGATTGTTCTGTGGACAGCAATCCTCAGGTGTTACACTGGAAGAAGATAGGTATTAAAACTCAAGTGCTGTGCTGCATGATGCACGGACAGAACAAGACAGTCTCAAACTGTGCCAGGGCAGGATTAGACTGGACATTTTGGAAGAAATTCTTCATGGAAAGAGTGATCACCCATTGGAATGGGCTGCCTGGAGAGGTGGTCACCATCCCTGGAGGTGTTTATGTTCCAGTGAGTTCTTTGGGACCAGGAAACACTCTCACACATGGGTACCTCCCTCTGGGTACTAATTAAGTTCTAATACTTTATTATAGCTTAAACACTAAACCCATCACAATAAAAGTATATACACAATACCTATGGCTCACCTGCTACAGCCACAGGGAGAAGCTATGGTGCTGAATAAGACATGAGAAACAACCCAAGCAGCTCTATTGATCAAAGGGCAGGCTATACTCACACTATTCCCCTGGCCAGCAGAGCTCCTGAGATGTGTAGATAGCAGAAGTCAGGCATCCCCACCGGGAACCACACCATCATAGTGGTCAGACTGGTGCCACCCCAACTCACCTACCCATGCTCTCAGCTTATACGTGTTCAGAGTTCTGTGATGTGTGCCCAGTGCATCCCAGAATTCTGAACCAAGGAGAACCAAACTCCTCCTTTATTTTGGAATCCCATCTTTCCCTTCTGCTCATGCACATACCTGCAAGCACTGATTCCCCCGGATCTTATCTTTATAACCTAGTGGTTATTGGCTTGTTGCAACTTCTGATCACACACAAAACCACTCTTCCCTCTTGCAGTTTAAAGGGAGGTTGGATGAGGCACTTAATGCCATGATTTAGTTAATTAGAAGAGTTAGAATCATAGAATCAACCAGGTTGGAAGAGACCTCTGAGAGTTAGGTGATAGGTTGGACTCGATCCTAGAGGTCTTTTCCAACCTGGTTAATTCTGTGATTCTGAGATGTTCTCAGAGTGCTGGTTTGTAAGGCAGGAGAACAAGACACTCTCACTTCCCCTGTCACAGTATCATCACAGTATCACCAAGGTTGGAAGAGACCTCACAGATCATCAAGTCCAACCCTTTACCACACAGCTCAAGACTAGACCATGGCACCAAGTGCCACGTCCAGTCCTGCCTTGAACAGCTCCAGGGACGGCGACTCCACCACCTCCCCGGGCAGCCCATTCCAGTGTCCAATGACTCTCTCAGTGAAGAACTTTCTCCTCACCTCGAGCCTAAATTTCCCTTGATGTAGCTTGAGGCTGTGTCCTTTTGTTCTGGTGCTGGCCACCTGAGAGAAGAGAGCAACCTCCCCCTGACTACAACCTCCCCTCAGGTAGTTGTAGACTGTAAAGCTTTAATGCCAACAAAAAAAGCCCCTTTTTTCTTTTCTTTTCTTTTAATATCTTTTTTTTTTTAATGTATTTAATTTTGATCTGATTTCATTTTTGTCTGAGCAATCTCTTTTTCCTATGTTGGTTATGAAGTGAGAAAATTGATGGGTTCTGTGGCACTACTCCCTCCTCTGTCTCTGGGTTCTCTGTGTGGGTCTGTAGCTAATGTGACAACACCTGTCCTATATTTCAAGTGTAGCAGGAGGCCTTTTGAGGAAACAATCATTTAGAAAAGAGCCAGAGATTGCACAGTCCCCTGTGGCTCTGGGAAAATTTAATGGAGTTGGAGACTAATCCCCCCACCACTGTTCCATGGAGCATGGGGAGCAAAGTCCCTTACTATCAAGGAAGAAGTCAAATATTCTCAGAGGGGGATCTCAGCCAATTTTTCTCTTTCTCTCTCCCTCGGGTAGAGTTTTCTGTGGGAATAACTGAGGACTGACCCTATGAAAATTAGACTTTGAGAAGGCCTATTAGAAAATTGATTTCATCTCCTTGTCCCTGCGAAGTTGTTCCCTGTAGCATGTTCTCTAATGATTTATCCAGGAGATTCAAACGTGGTAAGTACCAGAGGTTCTGTATTTCCCTGGCCTGTCTCTCTGACGGATGGCACAGAGATGGGGATTACATGATACAGCAGAGATGAAAAAAGAGATAGCCAAATCAGATAAAGATGAAATTATTCTTTTACTGTGGGAGTAAACTTCTTGAGAGAATCAGGAGTGAAACCAGAGACATTTGCAGTGTATATACCTGGTGATGTAGTAGTTTAGCTCCACGCTACCTCCAAAGGCAATTGAATTTGTCACAGACACAAACCTAACCACTTTCAAAGTTATCTCCCTTTAAGTTTAGTAAAACTCTTTTTCATTGGTGTGTTGATATAATATCTGGGAGTTTGAGGAAGAGGAAGCTGGGGGGGAGACCTCATTGCTGTCTACAACTGCCTGAAGAGACAGTGTGGAGAGGCTGCTGCTGGTCTCTTCTCACAGGTAATTGGAGGCATGACATGGGGGAATGGCCTTAAGCTGAGGCTGGGGAGAGGTCTGGCAAACATGACCTGTGAGGAGTGGCTGAGGGAACTGAGCCTGTTTAGTCTGGAGAAGAGGAGGCTGAGAGGGAACCTCATTGCCCTCTACAACTAGCTAAGAGGATGTTGTAGTGAGGCTGGAGCTGGTCTCTTCTCCTGAATTACTAATGATAGGACAAGAGGAAATGGCCTCAAGTTGCATCAGGGGAGGTTTAGGTTGGCTGTTGGGAGGAAGTTCTTTCCTGAGCAGGTGGTCAGGCACTGGAACAGGCTGCCCAGGGAGGTGGTGGAGTCCCCATCCCTGGAGAGGTTTAAAAGGATGTGATGCTTGAGGCTATGGTCTAGTGATGAAGGAAGGATGCTGGGATGAAGGTTGGACTGGATGATGCTGGTGGTCCTTTTCAACCATAGTGATTCACAGTGATGAGATGTTGTGCTGAGGGATTTGGTTTAGTCAAGAACTTGTCACTGTGAAACTAATGCTTGGACTCGAGGATCTTGAAGGACTTTTCCACTCTAAGAAATTCTGTGATTCTGTGATTCTGTGGTTTGGAATTTGCTACTTTAATATTTGTTTTCCTGTTTTGTATTGACTCTGGAAATTTTTGTGCAGTGGTGAATTCAATCTCCAGGTTTCTTCTTCTTTTTCATTTTTTCCCCCCCACGAGGCACTTCTTTTCCTTTATTGTTTTGCTTTGTTTGTTCAACTGAAATATTTGTTGCATTTTAAAGAAGAAAGAACTCTCGGTAGAAGATAATGAAGGGTTTATCTGATGATAAAACATGTAAATCTTTCCAGAAACTTCAGGAGGATTTTAATATTAACACAGATCAAATATGGAAATGTCTGCAACTTGTGAAACAGTTTTATGGAAAGAGGAAGAGCTGTGAAGTCAGTGCAGGAGTAATCCTTCTTAGGATGAGTTTCGGATATTGATAAGAAAGAAATGCAGTGTCTTTTTTTCCCCTCTTGCTTAAATCCCTTCATTCTTTTGTGAGAGGACAGGAAAGAGTGACAAGTCTTTTTGAAAATATAAACTACTAAATAAATAGTTAGGGAAGTCACTACAGGGAACAAGTTTGTAGTGACAAGGAAAGAAACTCAGTTGTCTTAGAATCATGGAATCATAGAATCAACCTGGTTGGAAGGGACCTCCATTCCAACCTATCACCCAACCCTGTCCAATCAACTAGTCTTCTCAGTTTCCAATTTCCACAGGGTCAATTGTCAGTCCCCCTTGTAGAAAAAGTAGATTAATTATAGATAATTAATATTTTACTCTTTTAATAAGTTTAATAAGCATGGATGGTCTTGGAGGTCTCTTCCAATCTGGTTGATTCTATGATTTTATGATTCTATGATATCCCTTCTCCTGCAGTGCCCTCAGGGTAACACTTCCTTTGTCTTAGTATCAATATCAGTACAAAGAGGGCCTAGTACTCAGTATTCCTAACTTCATCATAGAATCATAGGATGGTCTGGGTTGGAAGGGACTGCCAAAGGTCTTCCAGTCCAACCCCTCCCTGCAGTCAGCAGGAACATCCTCAACTAGATCAGGTTGCAGACAGGCTTCTCAGTGGCTCATGATGTCTTATTTCTAATAAATAAATAAATAAAGCTCCCCAAGAATGAGGGGGAAATGCTGTAATGCAGTGGTTTCTGATAAGCCTGGGACAACATCTAATTTGAATAACCACCCTATAAGTCTGTCAGGCTGAGCTGAGGCATGCCTCTGCAACTCAAAATCGAGCTCTTGCTGATAGCAAGCAGGAAGCAGGAGCGCCCATGGCCAGCATGTGCCTTGGCTCCCCTCACCGTGGTGCCTCTGCTCTGTGAGCACTGGCATGGGCAGTGCACAGCCTCACTGAGCAGCTGAATTGTGCCTTTGCTGTGTTAGGCAGAAACATATGGCTCCAAGCCTGCAGGAAAATATCACAAAAGGAATTTTGCAGCAATGACACGAGCCTTGTTTTACACGAAGTAAAATCAATGTTCGTTGTCTGAGTGCCTTCCCGGGGTCTGAAAGTCACACATTGCTTGACTTCACTAATTTTAGGGTGTTTTGCCTCCATCCTTTCCTCAGTCTGTAGTTCTTTTGTGGAGAAGCTGCATTTTCTAGGGTTGTGTCGTATGAGCTGTAGTATACAAAGTTTTGCTCTTAATTATTGTCGACATAAAACACTTGGGTGATGGATAACTGCCCAAAGGAAACTCAAGTAGCATGGATTTAAAGCAAACCTGGCATGATGTGTAGCTCCCTATCACAGTTATTTCTTTTTAGTTGTGAGTAGGTCTCAGTAGAACCAAAACAAGCTTTGCAGTGGTGAATCTGTACTAGTAGTGACTACTATTCTGAGACGTGAATAGTGGAATTGATGCAAGTAGCACCAGGATTCATTTCTCACTTTTTTTCTCTATGTCCAGGTCTCAAAAAGCTGGATGTTAAAAAGGAGTTCTTCACAGAAAGAGTTGGAATGGGCTGCCCAGGAATGTGGTGGAGTCACCATCCCTGGAGGTGTTTAAGAGGAGACTTAGTGCTGTGGTTCAGTTAATTAGAAGAGTTAGGTGATAGGCTGGACTTTTCCAACCTGGTTAATTCTGTGTTTCTGTAATGTCTGCTTGCTTCTTGGTGCAAAGCCACTTGCAGATAGTGAGTGAACTCCTAGACAAGTGCCATAGAACTGCACTCAGCAACGACAACCAGAACCAGTGCAGCCTAACCAATCCAATTCTCTTTGTGCTTGAGCTGTAGATGTTTCCCCAAACAGATTAGCACTGATTAGCAACGAATTATCAAGCACAAAATGAGTTTCTTGGCTTCTAGCCACTGGACACATGCAAAGAATGAATATTTCCAGTAGGAGGAAAACGATGCATAAGTAAAACATTTGGACATATTTGTTGCTGCAGACTATTGCCAGCTCAGAATAAAAGTGGTCTCTGCCATTTAAATACAACACCTGTCTCTACAGTAAGAGCATTGTTTTGGAGAATGAGCTCTTAACCTATTTTCTGCTTACCTGTGATTGATATATCACAGTATCACCAAGGCTGGAAGAGACCTCACATCCAGCAACACAGTATGTGAGCATTTCTGAGATCCCAAATCAATCCTTTTCTTTAGAGAGGGCTGTTTGCTTCAGATGCTGGTGAAAACATGGTGTGAGGGAAAACTCCTGTCTCACCTCCAGTGGGCTTGCAGAAGATGGATTGCTAATTAGTAATTAGAAGGGTTAGATGATAGGTTGGACTTGATGGTCTTCAGGGTCTTTTCCAACCTGGTTAATTCTGTGATTCTATGATTCTGTGAAGAGAAGGTAAAAGACATGCTAAGTGCTTAATAGCTATCTAGAGGACAAGTAAGCAGGTTGAGTATTTCCCCTAAAGAGAAACACAACTGGAAAGGGAGCTGCTTCAGACAGGGGTGAAGAAGAGGGAAGCTGGCTCAGTCAGTCAATTCTGAAGAAGAAAGCAATCAATAAGGTGGTTAGTCTATAGGTCTGTGCCTTCTGCTTCAGGAGGACTCTTGCTTTATTGCACCAATGACAGGCTGAGGTTGTGAGGCTTCCTTAGCCAGCAGCAACCTGCAGTCTGCTCAACCCTCCTGCCAGTTTGTTTTAGCTATTCTAGTCCGACAGTAGGTACAATATCCCCACGGTTAACAGGTGTGTTTTCACTTTAATTATCTTTAACTGCAAAGCCTGCTGTGATAGTAGGCATTGAGAGATTCAAGCATAACAGTCGATCAGGTAAAAACTCTTTGTCTTGAGTGGAACAAAATGCTTGTTTTTTTTGCACCTAAGAGCTGAGGATTTTCACTACCCCTCATTATCTTGGCCATACCTGCAAATTAATTTTCCAGCAGTCTTATGGTTTGCATCTGAAAAAAAAAACCAACCCCACAACAAACAAATAGTGTGGAAAAGTAGAGACAATGTCCTACATTTGCTTGCCAAAAGGAGACTTCAAATATTTAAAAGGAAGCACCCAAAGAAATATTTTAACTTTTAAAAATGAAATCAGATTAAAAATTCATAAGACACCAATTAAGTGTTGGTTTGTGATGACCAGAAAGGTGGATACCTATATCTTATTTCTGCATCTCTGTGCTTGCATGCTGATGAGACAAAGAAGGGGAGGGGAGGAAGCTTATTTTGTGTTTGACTTCTTGTGAAAGACTTTTTCTGTTTGCTGCTTGCTGTCTGTTGAAAGCAGATGCTGCTACAGAACTCTCACTGACTAAATCTGTAATCTCTGTAAAAACAGATTTCAAAGGAAAATTTTCTAGTGAAGTGATGCATGTTAAAGATCCCCTCATGGCCTCTGATTATTTAACAATTTCTTATCACTTTTTTTTTTTTTTCATCCTGTATTTCCTTTCCTGCCTGTATAGATCCTTGCTACCTAACTCACTTCTACTCATCTGTGTTTCTTCTCTTTGTGCCTTCATGTTCCATAGAATCATAGAATGGTTTAGGTTGGAAGGGACCTCAAAGATCATCCAGTTCCAATCCCCTGCCATAGGCAGAGATACCTCCCACTAGAACAGGTCACTTGAGTCCTCATCTAGACTGGCCCTGAACACCTCCAGGGAGGGAGCATCCACAACCTCCCTGGATAACCTGTGCCAGTGTCTCTCCACCCTCACTGTAAAGAACCCTTTCCTAACATCTAGTTTGAACCTCTCCTCTTCCAGTTTAAACCCATTACTCTTCATCCTGTCATTACAAAACCTTGTAAGTAGTCCCTCCCAAGCCCTTCTGTAGGCTCCCTTCAGACATTGGAAGGCCACTCCAAGTTCTCCTTAAAGCCCTCATTCTCTAAGCTGTGAAGCTTCAACTCTTGTAGCCTGTCCTCATAGCAGAGCTGCTGCAGCCCTCTGAGCATCATTGTGGCCCTCCTCTGGACTGGCTCCAAGGGTTCCATGTCCTTCTTGTGTTGGGGGCTCGAGAACTGCACACAGTACTCCAGATGGGGTCTCATGAGAGCAGAGTAAAGGGGAAGAATCATCTCCTTTGCCCCGCTGGCAGCGCTTCCCTTGATGCAGCCCAGGACAGGGCTGGCTATGACTACCTCCTTCTTCACTTTCCAGAACTTTTCCTCTTTTATTTTTTTTTTGGGGGGGGGAGTTGGGGAGGGAGGGGAGGAGGTTGAAGCTACCCAGAGACATATGTCAGGAGCATTAATTAACTCACATCTTAAAAACTCAGCCTCTCCAACGCAACAGGCTAATCAGAAAAAGGTGCATGACTTCAGCTTTTCATTTATTCCTAAGGCTCACTGCGAATCCCAAGCCATGTGAAGCACCTGACTATGCTGGCTTTACTGGGAAGATTCATAGACAGTTACTGTAAGTGCTCTGACATTTCCAGACAAGCATATACATTGCAGGTGTGTAGGTGCTGTTTTCACTCTCGAAGGGCCATAAAGAGCATGCACGTTGCGGCAATGCACCGGCGTCCAGGCAGCGCTGAGGTATTCAGACATCAGTGCTTAGCCCTCGTTTGCCTTTAACTGAATCCATTCCAAGCAATTTGTCATCTCTCTGTTTCCAGCAATATCAAATATGCAGCCTTGCACCAATCTCTTGTAGAAGAATTTCTGTACTTGGAGTCATGTGTTCATTGGAGTTGTTTTCTTTTTTCTCCCCCCCCCCCCTTTAGCCTTGTGTGGGTCTTTAACGATCTGCTGTGTGCTGCCTCTTTCTCTAATCTTCTGAGAGAGTCAGTAGGCACAAACTGCACTGAGAGAATTATACCATACCCAATTCTGAAGCTGTGAGTTTGATTCCAGCCTGTCTGGTGGGACTGCTACTAAAAGTCAGCATCTAAAGAAGCAGCTCATTTGAATTCTGGGTGTGCATTTGACTTAGTACGACTGTGCTCCGAGGCTGAAGGCTGATGTATCCAAGACACCATTCAACACCACCTCAGGAGTGTTCCTCATAGTGCAACCATTTTTTTCCTTTCACTTCTGTCACATTTATCAATGTCTGATGTCCTCCTTCCTCAAAGAAAGAGCCTATTAATATGTAAAAAGTGAAAAAAAGGAGAAAGGTTCATCCTTATGCATTAACATTTACTCATGGCAATTATGTCTGAGCTTATGAAATTTGTATACTCTCCCTCTTTCTTTTCTCTTCTTTTCTCTTCTTTTCTCTCCTTTCCTTTCCTTTCCTTTCCTTTCCTTTCCTTTCCTTTCCTTTCCTTTCCTTTCCTTTCCTTTCCTTTCCTTTCCTTTCCTTTCCTTTCCTCTTCCACCCTTACAGAAAGTGGTAGCAGATCTACCAGTTTTTGTGAAGCTGCATGTGTGTGTGACTGCACATACCCGTGTACATATATTTTGATGTGTATATCTACATCTCCCTCTATATGTACTTTAGTCTTAATGACTGAATAATTTTACCCACTTTTTGTGTCTTGGTGTTAGAGCATTTCCTAAGAAAACTACTGAGTGCTTACCTGAAGCTAGTCAGAGTTGTTAGGCAGTCATGCAACTGCATGGCCCCAGGAAGCATACAAGGAAGGAATTGGACCTGAGAGTGGCACAGTTTGTCTTGCTTCTCCCTCCTTGTTTGTGAAATGCAAAGGTAATTTACACTCCTCTGCTTTCCTGTGCCTTTTCCTGGTGCAGGTTAATTTTCCTGTGCAATGGGCTGGTGTGTAAGAGCAGTGTGATGGCTCTTACCACCTCCATTACCCCTGTAGCCCCTCTCTCCCAAGCTTGGACTGTCTCATCCTTCTGTGCATCACAGAATCACAGAATTTCTTAGATTGGAAAAGACCTTCAAGCTCATCGATTCTAATCATTGGTTTCACACTGACAAGTCTTTGACTAAACCAAATCCCTCAGCACAACATCTCATCACTGTGAATCACTATGGTTGGAAAGGACCACCAGGATCATCCAGTCCAACCTTCATCCCAGTAGCCTTCATCACTAGACCATAGCCTCAAGCACCACATCCTCTCTCCTTTTAAACCTCTCCAGGGATGGGGACTCCACCACCTCCCTGGGCAGCCTGTTCCAGTGCCTGACCACCTGCTCAGGAAAGAACTTCCACCCAAC
Organism: Pogoniulus pusillus; assembly: GCF_015220805.1. Lineage (NCBI taxonomy): Eukaryota > Metazoa > Chordata > Aves > Piciformes > Lybiidae > Pogoniulus > Pogoniulus pusillus. The sequence continues at coordinate 12,653,482 of NC_087294.1, read as the reverse complement.
ATCCAACCTAAACCTCCCCTGATGCAACTTGAGGCCATTTCCTCTTGTCCTAGCATTAGTAATTCAGGAGAAGAGACCAGCTCCAGCCTCACTACAGCCTCCTTTTAGGTAGTTCTGGAGGGCAATAATGTCCCCTCTCAGCCTTCTCTTCTCCAGACTAACCAAGCCCAGCTCCCTCAGCCGCTGCTCATAGGTCATGTTTGCCAGACCACTCCCCAGCCTCGTCGCCCTCCTCTGCACCCATTCCAGCACCTGGGAACACCTTTGTAAAGGCTGTGCCAGAGAAGGGACAATCTGATAAACATTCTCTGAGTGTGGAGGCAAGTGTAAGGTTAAATTTTGAATGTCTCCTTTCATGAAGTGTCTGACTGTCTGTGACCAGATTCTCCCTAAGAGTGCTAGCTCTCAGTTCCTGACCTCTCCTAACATGTGTGGGGCAGCAAGAGGCTGTCAGCCCCTGTAATGTGCCATGAGTCTGGAACAGAGTCACAGAACCTTAGAGATTGGAAAGGACCTCCAGAGATCACTGAGTCCAATCTCCCTGCCAAAAGCACAATCACCCTGAGTAGTTCACACAGGGACCCATCCAGGCAGGTTTTGAAAGTCACCAGAGAAGGAGACTCCACAACCTCTCTGGGCAGCCTGTGCCAGTGCTGTCACCCTCACTCTAAGGAAGGTTCTCCTCATGTTGAGCTGAAGCCTCACAACACAGCAGTTGATGAAGTGCATATGTGCAGGCCCTCATGCCCATGAGATGTGTCAGTGCCTTCCTCACCCTGCAGCAGGAGGATTTTATGCCTCAAGCTGGGGTTTGCATTTGCTTTGGTGTAAGCCAGAATTTTTTTAGTCACTGAATGAGGCATGTAGGTGAGGAGGTCCTGTGCAGAGTTAGTTCTTGCTGCAAATGAAGGTAGTGCCTTCTTAGGAAGGGTCTGTAACTCCACTTTACAGTGCTGATTAGTTACAGCTTACAAGCCTCCCCCCTGCTTCAGCTGGACTGGCCAGTTTCTGTAGGGCTGGAGCACATGAAGTGAGAAGATCCTAGTCAAAAGATAGAGGAGAGATTAAATCTTAATCCCTTCCTCCTGTAGGGATATTTATAATACAGCTAAATCCTCCTCCATTCCCTCCCAGCTCTACAATGAAACCTGGACCTTGCAAATAAATTAATCTTTTCAGGAACTTTAAACTGCAAGCTCTGAGTTCAGGGAGGCAATTGCCTTCTGCTCTGTGATGGAATAGGATGGAAGAGGAAAGACCAGAAAAGCTGGAGTCCTATTTCAAGGAGTAAGTTCAGAGTTATTGGCTGAGCCAGACCAAAAAAGAGCTGCTCTTGCAGTAATCACTGCAGTACCTAGAGGCTACAGTCAGGATTGGAAGGATGCAGCTTTGATGTGTTCCTAAAATAAACACAAACATTTTTTGCTCTTTTAAGCTGAGTCAACCAAAGAGCTGCTAACTACTTTCTTAGTCAAAATGCCTCCAGCACTTCTTTGGTCACTTTTTTTTTTCCTACCATGGCTTAAATCACAATTTAAACCTTATCTTAATTGGTGCTTTTAGTGATCCACTGAAAACTGGCATAATAAAAAACAAAAAGGGAAGCAGGGCCCATGGTTTTAAAAAGAAGATTTTGGTGTCTGTTTCCTTGTGTGGAGCCCACTCCTAGTTGCACTCTCAACACTTAGAATCATAGAATCAGTGAGGGTTGGGAGGGATCACAAGCATCATCTAGTTCCAAGCCCCATGTCATGAGCAGGGACACTACCCTAGAGCTGGCTGCCTCCAGCCTCATCCAGCCTGGCCTTAAACACCTCCAGCCATGGGGCCTCAACCACCTCCCTGGGCAACCCATTCCAGCCTCTCACCACTCTCATGCTCAACAACTTCCTCCTCACCTCCAGTCTGACCTACCCATCTCCAGCTTCACTTCATTCCCCCCAGTCCTGTCACTCTCTGATAGCCTAAAAAGTCCCTCCCCAGCTTTTTTGTAGGCCCCCTTCAGATTCTGGAAGGCCACAAGAAGACAACCTGGGAGCCTCCTCTTCTGCAGACTGAACAGCCCCAACTCTTTCAGTCTGTCCTCATAGCAGAGCTGCTGCAGCCCTCTGAGCATCCTCATGGCCCTCCTCTGGACATGCTCCAGGATCTCCACATCTTGCAGCTGCACTTGCAGCTGCTCACAGTGAAATAAGAAGTAGCCCTTCCTGGCAGGAGGCTAGTTAGATTGGACTGACTTGTCCCTAGACATCATCTTATCACTTTGGGACACTTACACTTGTCTGAACTCATTGTGCTAGTGAACTCTCGGCTGTTTTATCAAGCTCTGTTAGATTTCTTGGGTTCAAATGAAATGCTTCACCTCAGCTGCCAGCTGCCATCAATAACAACTCTATAAATAAGGGTCAAGATAAATTTGTTTTCTTCAAAGATGCACTGCCTACGTGTTCCTGTTCACACGACTGGCACCATAATTAACTCTATTCTGCTCCACATCTGTACACTTGAACAGCTGCTGAAGCCCCTGCAAGCTGGCTGATTGATGAGTCCTGTGCATCCCTTGCCTGTCCCATTCAGCAGGAATCTTTAACCTAACCCCTTTCCTAATGGCATTAAAAGGTGCAATTACTCAATAAAAGAGATCAGTTAATATACCTCACACATTAAGTGCCCAACATCACAATAATATGTTCTCTTGTGGCTGGCATCATTCTGTGGCTTAGCTAACAAAGCAAACTGGCAGGACAACCAGAGTGTGCACTATGGGGTTCATAGAATCATAGAATCAACCAGGTTGGAAGAGACCTCCAAGATCATCCAGGCCAATCTATCACCCAGCCCTAGCCAGTCAACCAGACCATGGCACCGAGTGCCTCATCCAGGCTTTTCTTGAACACCTCCAGGAACTTTGCCTCCACCACCTCCCTGGGTTGCTCCATAGATCTGGGGCAGTAGTCATATCTGCTGCAGAGAAATACTTTCTTGGGTGGAAGAGGTCTTTTAAATGGAAAGAAAAGTTAGTTAGGAGAAAAATGGTGCTTTCCATGGGCTGGGAAACTTTTTTTCCCTTATTTCAAAGGCTTAAGTGACATGGGGAAATCCCCTCACAGCTATAGGCCCTGGGAATTAAATTTTCTCCATCTGTTCCCTCCTCTTTAAGCAACATAGCATGAATCCTGCTATGATACATTGCTCTCAGCAGCCTCCTGTGGAAAGAGAGAGGCTTGATTAGTGTGTGTGCATATGGTTGCCTGTCCAAGCTTGCAATACCAGACACTAAAAGAAATATTGGCTTGATATTCATTACTCTCTTTGAGATCTCTGCACTGTGTGCATGAAAAGGTAACATTTCCATTGTGGGAGGCAACACATGTGGGAAACAAGGACTGTGGTACTCCTGCCAGAAACTGAATCAATTCATTTGCTGTGCAGTTCTCAGACCAGTTAATCTCTCATTAGAGGGCTGATGTGGGTTTGGCAGG
>NC_087294.1:11657500-11745000 GCF_015220805.1 Pogoniulus pusillus | reverse complement strand
GTTGGACTCAATGACCACTACCTGATCATCCAGATCATTATGCCTCTGACAGTGTCAAATGCTTTACTGAAATCAAGATAGACCACATCCATTGCTCTGCCATGATCAATCCACCTGGTTATGTCCTCATAAAAGGCTGCCAAGGTTGGTCAAACATGACTTCCCCTTGGTAAAACCATGTTGACTGCTCCTGATGACTCCCCTGTTATTGATATGCCTAATGACAGTGAAAAGGATAAGTCGCTCCATTACCTTTCCGAGGATGGAGGTGTGGCTGACCAGTCTATATAGTACTGCTCTGGAAGGGGGGGTGGACTTAATGATCTCCCGAGGTCCCTTCCAACCCCTAACACCCTGTGTGGTGACAGGCCTGATAGAGTAAACATGGGCTTCTCCATGTTGGTTTGCCCAGACATGTTCCCCTACTTCTGTGCTTTCAAGCACAATTCAAAATGAGGAGAAGAGGATCTCAGGTCTTGCTCTTCACTGGGAAGCTTAAAGAATATAATCACCTCCTTACATCTGTTTTAAAGCTTTTCAGCCAGAGAGAGTGATCTGCCATTGGAATGGGCTGCCCAGAGAGGTGATGGAATCACCATCCCTGGAGGTGTTCAAGAAAAGCCTGGCTGAGGCACTTAGTGCCATGGTCTAGTTGATTGGATAGGGCTGGGAGATAAATTGGACTGGATGATCTTGGAAGTCTCATCTAACCTGGTTGACTGTGATTCTAAGTCAGAAATGTTCCCTCTGATTTTGAGAAATCAAGAAAAGTTGCTAAACTCAAACCTAAAAAATGAAATAAAACAAATAGTTAAATCACTCAGATAACCAAGCTAAACTCAAAGCACAATGAATGTTATTTTTAGATGCTAATGATGTTGCAATGCTGTGATGAAACACACTGCCAAACTAAATAAAACTGTCCTTTCAAGTGGTTAAAATGGAAGTTTAGCCTCTTATGCAAAACAGAGCATGCCAATTACTTCTGCAGTTGAAGGAACTGACAAGTTACGCTTAGTTCTTTTAAAGTCTTTCTGCCTAGAGACCGTAGTACAACACACCCATCAGTGCCATGGTCTAGTTGACTGGATAGGGCTGGGTGCTAGGTTGGACTGGATGATCCTGGATGTCTCTTCCAACCTGGTTGATTCTATGATGCTATAACACCAACTGTATAAACCATTTGTAATTTAATTAAGAATATTTGAGAGGTTGTATTTAAGTCACAAAACATCTTGTCAAAGGGAGGGGAAAAGGGCATTTTGAAACATAATTATATCTTTAGGTGACATTTGGGATTTTTTTAATGTGAAATTCAAATTGGTGATGAAGACCTGCACATATATTTTAATACATACTTGAAGTGTTAAAAAGGAAGTTACAGAAAGCTTTGTTCCAGTGTTACTTTCAGCCTATTTTATTTACAAAGTCCTTGTTTTAGTCTCCTTTCCACTTCTATATATAGTGGTAAATTTGCCCAATAGGTGAAAAATGTTTTCATTATGGTCTGGTAACATTAACAGGTATTTTATGTGACTTGTGTAACTCTTCTGTCTAAAGCAGAGTCAGATTTTGTTGCTATTGCCCTAGGCAAAGCTGAAAGAAATGAAGAAGAATAGGATTATGAGGCAACCAACATGGCTATATCAGGTGAAACACCATCATATGGAAGTCTGCCTCTGTGTTGCCTGGGCAAGATTAAACAGGTGGAAGATCAGTGGAGTAGAGAGAGAGCCAATCTGTCATACCTCTGCCTTCCGTACCTCTCTTTGCTCAATCCACTCCTTTCTTTTACTGCATTTACTCCCTCCTTTTATTTCCTATCTCTGGTTTACATAACAGCATCACTGTTAATTAACATAATACATCCAAAATATGTTTACTTAGGTTGTTAGAACTGTTAAGGCAGATCTGATTTTAGTCTCTTACCACAATTCAGGTTAAGTCTGAGGAACCATGGAACCTGCAAGTCTTATGCTATACCAGCAAACACATCTATCCTTCCTGAAAAGGGTTATTTGTATCACCTCATTTCTTGCTGAAAGTGGTTAAGATAAATTACAAGATCCAAAAATGGTAATCAATTGTCTGCTTATGATTGCTTTCTCATAGAAGCAATAGATCACAAGTGTCAAACTATATTTGCATGAGACATTCAAATCATGTAGTGAGACTGAGGGCATCCTGAATGCCACGACTACCATGATAACATAAATAATCAGTTCCACAATGGTTGAGGTTGACAGGATTGCCAAGAAAAGTAGTGAAGTAACCAGTATCATTTGTTGGCCTCATCAGCAATCAGATAACTTCTCAGGATTTTTGAGTAATCTGTTAATGCAAGCCATTACTTAACTGTTATTTGACTCCATGTAACCATTGCTTAATTTCAGCACAACACTGCAAAGGGTGGGGAGTACTGTGCTGCTTCAGTGCCAAATGTGTATTTTAATCAGTCCCTTTTACACAGTGTCATGGCTCATAATAAATAGTCACCATTCTGCATAGCCACCTTTTAGACATCTGAAATCAGAATGCTATCTTCACAGAGCTTTCATATGGTAATATAGCCATATACCCACGTGTCCATACATACAGATATGGGTTTATGTATGTGCATATTTTAGAACTCAATTTCCATAGCTCTGTGCTATGAAGAAATGGAGAAGGTTTCTAACCTGTATTAAGGAAGCTTCCAAATTGAGGAGGGGAGAAAGAGTAGAAAAGGGAAAAAGAAGTTAAAAGTGGATAGTGGAAAGATAAAAATGGAATGATGAAAATAGGAAAGGACAGATAAGTCACAGTCACTAAGTTCTCACCAATCCTGAAGTCAGACTTGCACTTCAATCAAGCCTGCATAGCTGAAGGAATCACTTCACACTGATAGATTTTATTCAGACCAAGCCTGTTAGACTCAGTAAAATACCTACCTCGCATCCACATTATTGTTCATAAGAAGCATTTTGCTGAGAAGCAGCAAGGGTTTACAAAAGGCTTTACCTTTTCTCTTTTTTTTTTAATCTTTTCTCAAATTTTCTTAAGCTACTTTGCATTCTTTCTTTCAACAGACTTCAATATGGAGACCTAGTAGAGGAGGATTATCATAGTTTAACCAAGAGAAAAACTAATTGAATCATTAACTGGTCATTCAGATTCAAATGTCTTCCTCTCATTTGCACTGTTGTTTACACTTCTACTTTACTCCTGCATGTCTCTCTTTAGTTTCCCTTGTTTGTAAAACTCCTTAGACTGTAGCTACACTCTAAAGAGGTCATGTGAAAATGCACACCAAAATGCAAGTGAAAGTCAAGGCTTTCTATGTTATTAGCCACACACTTATTTTTTCCCAGTAAAAATTCTCATCTCCATGGTTGAAAACAAATCCAAAAAGAACTGCCCAAGATTTTACAACTCTATTCATTTATCCAACATTTTGTGTCATGCAGTTCTCATTAATATGCATTCAATGCAGATTTTCTTGTTTAACATCGTCCGTGGCTGTAGTGGTAAATTGCAGAAGAAGTTTTCTCTTCTCATTCCAAATCAGCCTGTAACAACAGCAATAAAAATAAAAGGAAGTTATAGATACAGTTAAGGGATCTTACTGGTACAGTTTTATCACGTTTTGGCATGGAGTTGCCCTCTGTGCTAGTTTGAGCCCAGCTGGGATGTTTTCCTGAGAAGAATTAGATAATAGGCTGTGGAAAGGAAACAATGGTGATGGCTACTGCACTCATAGGCTTGCTGAGATGTACAAATACAAGAACACAAGCATAGATAAGGCAGAGTTTGCTCTCTGGCTTTGGGCTGTACTTCTCTCTCTTTAACCTGCCATCTAAGTGACTAATCCTTCTGCTTCCTAACTCGCCTGGCTGATTCTCCAAACTCACCTTGCATGTAAGGCAAAGTCTGGGGTAAGGTAGAGGGGTGGGAAGAAGGTGGAAGGGTGGTTGGTAGCCCCTCCTCGGGACTCTGGTTTATTTTCCAATTACTCTGAAGTAAGATAATAGCATAGAACACAGTTTGATTTTTCAGAGATCAGTATATTACAGACAGATTCAGACCTATGTAATGGCAAAGTCTGGAAAATCCATTTCTGTGTGTCTGTCTATCTCTTTATCTATCTAATCTTTCTATCTCTATATCTCTTTATCTCTATATCTACCAATTTATCTAATCTTTCTATCTATGTATTTATCTATCTATTTACCTATCTAATCTTTCTATCCCTATATCTCTTTCTCTATAGCTATCAGTATATATATCTTTATATCTATCAATATCTCTATATCTAATCTTTCTATGTATCTATCTGTCTATCTAATCTTTCTGTCTTTATATCTCTTTATCTCTATATCTATCAATCAATCTATCTAACCTTTCTGTCTCTATATCTATCTCTCTATCTATCTCTCTATCTATCTATCTATCTATCTATCTATCTATCTAATATTGCTATCTCTATATCTCTTTATCCCTGTATCTGCCAATCTATCTATCTAATCTTTCTTTCTATCTATCTATCTATCTATCTATCTATCTATCTATCTATCTACCTACCTACCTACCTGCCTATCTATTTACCTATCTAATCTTTCTATCTCTATATCTATCAATATCTATATCTTTATATCTATCAATATCTCTATATCTAATCTTTCTATGTATCTATCTGTCTATCTAATCTTTCTATCTCTATATCTCTTTATCTCTATATCTATCAATCTATGTATCTAATCTTTCTGTCTCTATATCTATCTCTCTATCTATCACTATCTATCTATCTATCTATCTAATATTTCTATCTCTATATCTCTTTATCTCTGTATCTGCCAATCTATCTATCTATGTATTTACCTATCTAATCTTTCTATCTCTATATCTATCAATATCTATATCATTATTTCTATATCTATCAATATCTCTATATCTAATCTTTCTATGTATCAGTCTATCTATCTAATCTTTATCTCTGTATCTATCAATCTATCTAATCTTTCTATCTCTCTCTGTGTCTATCTATCTATCTAAAGAACAAAAAAACAGGTATGGCTTTTGTAACTTTGACTTAAAAGAATCATTTAAACTATTTTTCACATAATATATTTTAAGATGAACTCCTGATCTCTTAAATAAATCATAGTACATAAGAAGTAAAAAGTCATGATTTATTTCAGGGGCTAATGACTGTGATGGGAATAGCAGTTAATATGTTCTTGTCAACTAATCACACATGATTTTGAAATTCCTTAGAGAATTCACCAGTACCAGCAGCAGGCAGCTACTTTAAGAGAAAAAAAATGGCCTTCTCCAAGTGAACAATTAATCCTCAAGTAAAATGAAAAGTTTGTGAGGTCTGTAACAGATTATTCATAATGCTGTTTGAAAGTCCTTGTCACTTGATAACCTACAGGGTTTAAAATTGCTGTGTGCACTTTTATGTTATTAAGATGCAGTTTTGCTTCTATTTACATATCATTGCTTATAAACAATATAATACTAGGAGTGGGAAAAGAAATTGTTAAAAGGGAAATAAGCTATGTGTTCATTTGAGGCTGACAGCAGAGCAGGTGGGAATTATGTTGGAATCAATGAAGACAGCTCCATGGAAAATGTAAATTGCCTGTCCTCTTTGTGGTTCAGAGGTGTTTTCAGGGCAATTTAGAATTCTGTCTGGCTTGACTCACACTCACTATGTTTTGCACTCAAGGCAGAATAGTGGCAGAGAACTTGTGAGGCAGCAGAGCAGTAATTCAGTTTGCCTGATTCACTTGCTTGCAGCAACTTCCATATTCGTTGAACCAAGAAAATCAGTTTAGTTTTTGCTCCAAAGTGTCCTGAAGTAAAAAAAATATTATAACCATAATAACAATAGCAGCAGCAACAAAAACAACAACAATAATAATAATAAATTAATGATTAAAGTAGTAATAATAATAATCTAATGACAACCACCACCATAAGTGTGCAAATTGAGTTCAACTACCCTAATGAATGCTTTTTGCTTTACCCTTAACACAGTTATCACAACCTGAAATCTCTTTACATCATCTAATGGACATCTGTTACAGCGACTCTGAAGTCAAAGAATTTCAAAGGTTTTATTTGCATGTTAAATTTTCCTTTCTCCTAGAAATTCCATAACCTTTAAAGGATAGGAAAATCATTTTTTCAAAGAGCCATTTGAAAAGAAAACAAACAAATAAAATCTAAACAGACAAAAAGCCCCAAACCCTTTCCAAAACCAAGCTGTTATTAATCATAACACCAATATATTATAATGAAGATTTCCTACAACTTGTTCTGAGAGGAATAAAAGTTATTTTGGTCATTCTTATTACCATCATCTAGACTACAATAATACCTCAAATAACATCAAAATATTCTTCCTAACTGTATGCAAGCAAACAACAAGGAAATTCTCCTTGCAAAGAACATGCAATCTCATTACGAGACAATAGACAACAGATGGATACAACAAACAGATGGAGGAAGAATAAGGTAGCAATGAGATGATTACAATCAGTATGATAAGCAGTGATGCATACCAGCAAATGGGCTGCCTAGCTATTGGCTATGTGTGTGTGCATGTATGTAAAATTAACATAAATACCATTGGCATGACATGAACTAATTCAGAACATCTGACAGTGTCAGCTTAGAACAACAAGGAATGCAGATTCAAGCAATGAGACTTTGATGACCCTGAGGTAACGTTAGGGAAAGCACTAGAGATGTCTGATGCTGTTATCTGATAAAAGGGTGGAAAGGGCTTTCAGTAAGGGGCTAGTTTGTTGAACTTTTGCAAAGTAATGATTTCCATGTTGCTGGGAATTACAAGGTGAGGAAGGGAGTTCAGGTCAGGATGATTCATCTTTCTAGGGTTTGTGTTTGTTTTGTCTCCACATCAAAGTCAAGAACATTAATATTAGAACCAAATATGCCTTGGATAGAAAATAAGCTATGTGAGGCAACAGTCTGAGACAGGGGAGGCCAATGACAACTGTAGTCCCTGAATGATAAATACTGGGACCAGTCTCATTTAATACCTTCATTGGCAATATTGACAGTGGCATTGAGCACACCCTCAGCCAGTTCACCAACAATGCCAAGCTGTGTGGTGTGGCTGACACACTAGAGGGGAGGGATCCATCCAGAGGGACCTTGACAGGATGGAGAGGTGGGCCAATGCCAAGCTCATGACATTCAACAGGGGTCCTGCATCTGGGTTGGGGCAATCTCAGGTACCAATATAGGCTGGGCAGTGACTGGCTTAAGACCAGCCCTGAAGAAAAGGACTTGGGAGTGCTGGTGGATGAGAGGTCAGTTAGAACCACCAGTATACACTTGCAGCCCAGAAAGTTAGTTGTAACCTGGGTGGCATTGAGAGATGTGTGGCCAGCAAGTTGAGGGAGGTGATTCTCCTCCTCTACTCTGCTCTTGTGGGACTCCACCTGAAGTACAGTGTCCAGATCTGGAACCTTTATTACCAGAAAAATATGGATGTGTTGGAACATGTCCAGAAAAGGGCCATGAGGATGAAGCACCTCTCCTATGAGGACAAAGCTGAGAGAGTTGAGATGTTCAGGCTGGAGAAGAGAAGGCTACAAGGTGATGTTATTGTGGCATTCCAGTATCTGAATGGGGCCTACAGGAAAGCTTGGGGAGGAACTTTTTAGGGTGTTGGGTAGTAATAGCATTAAAAGGAATGGATCAAAGCTAGAGAAGGGTAGATTTAGATTAGACACTAAGAAGAAGTTCTTCACCATCAGGGTGGTGATACACTGGAATAGGCTGTCTAGGGAATGATAGAAGCCCCATCCCCAATGTGTTTAAGGCCAGACTGGGTGTAGCTCTGGGCAATCTGATCTAGTGGAAAGCATCCCTGCCCAAAGCAGGGAGGTTTGAACTAGATGATCCTTGAGGTCCCTCCCAACTCTGACAATTCTATGATTATTATGCCCCTGGAAAACTACTGAAAAATGTCATTATCAGATTTGGGCAAAAGTTGGGCACCTCAGGTTCCATGACAACTTTACTGTTACAAAATGACTGAGCTTCAAGAAATGTTCTGAAAAGGGCAAAGTTCTGCAAACTTTAAAACAATTTTTTTTTTGCAGGGGATGAAATGGTGAAAAACTACATCTAAAGTCCGCTACAGAAACCATTTGCAAAATACATCTGCTGCTGAAGCAGAGAACAAATCCTTCCCAGTGTGGCATTCAAGGAATGCCTTGAAGGATATTTGAGTCCTTTTTAAAAATTCCTATGCAAACATTAATAATGTGAATAATGTGCATTTAAAACAGATCTCCTACTGATGAAAACCCTACATTTCCAAGAGTGGTGGCAATGAGTAGAAGAGAGACTACTTTGAATTTTTTGCACTAGTTTAAATCTGATTGCTTAAACAAGTATAGATTTCTCACAGGCACTTTATGACTCTGAGTGTTAATGTTGGTAAAATTCATTCCTTTTCTTAAATTAAGCTAGGTTCTTTATTAGATATATATATATGTACATACATATAGGTTCATATACATATTATTTTTACAAACATATATATATATATATATTAAGTTCTTCACAGAGAGAGTGATTTGCCATTGGAATGGGCTGCCCAGGGAGGTGGTGGAGTCACTGTCCCTGGAGGTGTTGAAGCAAAGCCTGAATGAGGCACTTAGTGCCATGGTCTGGTTGACTGGGTAGGGCTGGGTGCTAGGTTGGACTGGATGATCTTGGAGGTCTCCTGCAACCTGGTTGATCCTATGAGTCTATGATTCTGTGATGCAGGGGAGTGCTGCTCTTCATGTGGATGTGTATCTCTGCTCACAAAAGACTCTCCATTCCTGAGTGATTTGTGGCACAAGCTTTTAAAAAGAAGCTGAGATTATCCACAGGATGATGGTCTGATAGTCATACACTTCAATGGGCATTCTCCTCTTGATAAGTATGGTATGCTATGGTCCAGTTAATTGGCTAGGGCTGGGTGCTAGGTTGGACTGGATGATCTTGGAGGTCTCCTCCAACCTGGTTGAATCTATGATTCTATGATTCTATGTATATAAATATATATATATATACATGCAAATAAATAAATACTACAGGGAAATGGATTTCTCATTTAATTGCAACCAAAATAAAACCAATTTTTTCCAGTTGATTGCTATGATTCTATTATGAATGCAATATATTTTCCTTTAAGATTCTTTATTTTAAAAATAGCTTATTTTTCCTACAGTGTGCTTCATTTCATAGAATCATAGAATCAGACAGGGTTGGAAAGGATCACAAGGATCAGCTAGTTCCAACCCCACCCAGCATGGGCAGGGGCACCCTACCCTAGAGCAGGCTGGCCAGGGCCTCATCCAGCCTGGCCCTAAACACCTCCAGGGATGGGACCTCAACCACCTCCCTGGGCAACCCATTCCAGGTGCTCACCAGTCTCATGGTGAGGGAGGAAGGAAGGAAGGAAGGAAGGAAGGAAGGAAGGAAGGAAGGAAGGAAGGAAGGAAGGAAGGAAGGAAGGAAGGAAGGAAGGAAGGAAAAAATACACTAGAAAGATGGGCACAGAAATATTCCTAAATCTGCAGTTTTATAGGAATATTTTACAAGAGACTATTGCAATATGCAGCTCTTAAATTCAAGCTGCTGCTAGGACTTGAATATGCATTGCTGAAACAGATTATTATCTTGTCTGTGAAGGGGATACAATGCTATAAAACATTCCATCATTTCCAGATTCTGTTGAAGGAGGCACAGTATTTTTAATTAAGCATTAATCCTTTCCACTGTTCAGACATGTTGTAAGAAACAGCGGGGCTTTCACACATCTCTAGCTATCTAGTTCATGCCACCAGATGAAATAAATCCCAAGTCATTCCTGATCAAGGAACTGAAGTGGAAAGGAGCAGTGTCTTTTCTCATGGTGACTCTAGCATATGTTTGTAGATGAAGATCCTAGATTCATTTCCTTGCTGAGAAACAGCTGAGAAACTGAATAGCATCACACAGGAACTCTGAATTGCATCAGTCATAGATTCTTCATAACTTTGCTTATCAGATATATACTATGTCCTAGATCTAAGTAGAGGCAATCCCAAGCACAAATCCAGACTGGGCAGTGAGTAGCTGGAGTGCAGTCCTGAGGAGAGGGACTTGGGGGTGCTGGTGAACAAGAAGCTCAAGAACCAGCAGTGTGCACTTGTAACCCGAAGGGCAAACCAGAGCCTGGGCTGCATCAGGAGAAGTGTGGCCAGCAGGGCGAGGGAGGTGATGCTCTCCCTCTACTCTGCTCTGCTGAGACCCCAGCTGGAGTACTGCATCCAGTTCTGGAGCCCCATTACAGGAGGGATGTGGAGATCCTGGAACTGACTATGGGAGTTGAGTACATCTTCAGGGCTTGACCTCTGCCCATCCCCAGGGAGGTGCCTGGTGACCGTGGCTGCGGCTGCTCCAGTGCTCCCAGGTGCCCTGCTTCTGATCAGAGTAGTGGGACAGGTTCTGGCTGGTGTCCCCTGGGGAAGAGTAGGGGTCAGCTCTCACAGGACTATGATGGGGAACACATCTAGACTAGATTATACTTCTGGTGAAACAGATGTCAACCACCAGCTGGGCTTCAACCTCTAGAAAATTGGATATTGGTAACTATTTCTAATTTTGGTTTTGCATCATTTTCCAAGTGCAAGTTGATAATTTGTGAGCCCATGTGCCAAGAAATGAATTGACCTGCTCTGCCTTCCTGGAGGAGCATGCCAGTTACCAAAGAGATAGATACACAGATGATACACAGAGGTCCCTTCTCTGGACTGCTTTTAGTGGATTTGACCATGGCTGCTGCATTATGTATTGTTGGAGTGCATTAGACCAGGAATCTCAGGGAGCATGCTGGGCACAAGTCTCAAGAGCTTGTAGATCTCAGGCAGCTTAACAGTTGGTGAGCATGAAGATACTCACATCAGATAAGAAGTAAATGCTTTGGGGCCTGATTTGTAGCAGAATCTTAAGTGCCTCAGCAATTTGTGAGGCGAAACTATGCTCCCTGAACAGGATAAGTGTTGGTTTTAGGGACTTAGAGATCTAAATCTTGGTTTAGTCCTTGCCCTCAATTCGTACCTTTAAAAAGCTAAATGGTCTGTGTCCAGGATAGCTGCTCTTCAAAAAGCACATCACTGCTGACAACTCTAATCCTCATGTCCAGACAAAAATCTCCAAAGAGAAAATTCTCCTGTCCTAAAGAGACATTAATTTAGCAGACCTGATGTTAGTTAGTGCAATTATTTCTCTTTTGAAGAATATTATTACTCTTTTTCATTCCCATGAGTTTGAAAACCCACTTCTTCAACCTTCTCTGCCTTAACATAAATATCCATGCTGATAATATACTTAATAAATGGGAAAAAAATATTCCCACAGTGTTTTGGTTTTGAAAGGCTCTAATATTTTGTCTCTATTGACTAGCAATCTGAACCAATCATACCTGGTTAATATATTTCTATATAGCAAATTATATATAAATGGAAATATCACAGGCTCACAGGATGTTAGGGGCTGGAAGGGACTCAAGGAGATCATCAAGTCCAACCCCCTCTGCCAGAGCAGGACAATCCTATCTAACACAGATCACAGAGGAACACATCCAGACAGGCCTTGAAAGGCTCCAGAGAAGGATACTCCACAACCTCTCTGGGCAGCCTGTGGCAGTGCTCCGTGACTCTTACAGTAAAGAAGTTCCCCCTTGTGTGGAGGCAGAACCTCTTTTGCTGCAACTTATACCCGTTGCTCGTTGTGGGAGCTGGGGTTGTTTAGCCTGGAGAACAGGAGGCTCAGGGGTGACCTCATTGATGTCTACAACTACCTGAAGGGAGGCTGTAGCCAGGTGGGGTTGGTCTCTTCTGCCAGGCAACCAGCAAAAGAACAAGGGGACACAGCCTCAAGTTGTGCCAGGTGAAGTATAGGCTGGATGTTAGGAGGAAGTTCTTCCCAGAGAGAGTGATTGGCATTGGAATGGGCTGCCCAGGGAGGTGGTGGAGGCACTGTCTCTGGAGGTGTTCAAGAAAAGCCTGGATGAGGCACTTAGTGCCATGGTCTAGTTGACTGGCTAGGGCTGTGTGCTAGGTTGGCCTGGATGATCTTGGAGGTCTCTTCCAACCTGGTTGATTCTATGATTCTATCCAATGATATGGATGTATAAGTGAGTGAGTGGGTGAGACTGGCAAATTGGTGAAATTAGGTAACCTTCCAGAAAGTTGACTGCTTCAGCAAATACTGCATCCTCTGGATGGCTTCAGAAATTTGGTATGTCCTAGGATCATTTCAAGTATGAAGAAGAGAACAGGATTTAGTCAAATCCAGGTGACAGGCTAACAGAACCCTGCCAAAACACTAGTATAAGGTATAAAACCGTAGAGAATGAAGCAAATGAAGGAAATAAATCTCTGCAAGTTTTATTCCTTGGGATACGACTCAAACTGTTACAGGAAATGAAACTTCAAGCTATTCAGTACTTGTTTATTACTGTTATTGTTGACAGGATAGAACCTGGAAGGAGCAGAAGAATCAGTAAAGGAAAACACTACTAGCCAAGATATTTGTTTAATATAAAGATGTGAAGATATACCTAAAAAGATTCTTTCATGTACACTCCAGGTAGTTTCTATGTTTGCTAAAGAGGAAAGCTTTTCTTCAAGCTATCTTACTTTAGATGTAATCATGCCTTCTCCGGCATCCTTTTAGAGAGAGCCTCAGCAAACAAAAAGTTTGCTTCTGAACCTCCTAACACATTCTTCATCCTTAGTAAAAGAAACAAACAAGAAAAGAAACCAAAACAAAACCACCAAGAGCTGGATTATTTAAACTCACACAAGGACTTTCCTTAATAGTAATAACCTCATGTGTAAATGCATACTAGGGTGCAGAATGCCCATTAAGGAGCTGAGCACTAAGAAGGTTTGTGATTGACTCCGTTTACCACTGAAGGACAGGTGATTCTTCACAGAATACATTGACCCCTTCCAGGCTCCAGAAGCTCATTCAGCAGTCTTAAACATGTCTATTTGGAAGTTCCTTCCCATCAGTACAGCTTAGGAGCCGAGGGGAGGAAAATGCAAGGCATCTTTGTCTAAGGCTTCGATGCGCTTAGACTTAAGCACAATTATTTTCCTATTTAGTTTGTTCAGTTGTTGGATAGATCAGTAGGTAAAGCCAAGGATTAAAAAGCAAGAAAGAAAATAAGAGATGGTCCCAGATAGGTTTGAGCTGTAGTCTAAACAAGGAGAGAGTGACTGTGCATTATCTTCATGTGAATGGAGATTCCTGGGATAATGCTTATGGCTCTTAGCTGCAAAAAAAAAAGTAAGAAAAGACTTTCCCAATAGCCACCCATTGTCCTGCTTTTGTCAAGACTGAAATAAGAGAAGCCGGGCTTTTCGGGTCTAGTCTGTGAGGATGGCAGAGTGGAATGCAGTTGGATTCCAGCTGAGTGTTTGATGTCTTCATTTTTGAGGCCTCTTCTGAAAAAGAGCTGGCAGGAAAGTGTGGCCTTACATAGAAAAAGGGCAAGTCCTGGAGCAAGTAGCTTCCCTAGTAATGAGCAGACATCCAATTCTATTATAATAATGTGCTTTCATTGCCACAGTGGAGCTAATAGAGTTGTGGTGACTTCACACCTGCTGCAGCCTGGAAGGAAAAAAGAAAGGGGGAGAAAAAAAAAAGTCACCATGAAATCTCCCAGAAGGCTTCTGCTGTCTACAGGCAAGAGTGCAAGTGACAGATAAAGTGTCTGACAATGACATATTGCTTGAGGACTGCAGTGAAATGACTGGAAGGCTGCAGTACAACCTCCAACTTCTCTGCCTCTGAAAGAAATCAGAAAAAGAAATGATACATAGAGTTAAAAGTTACCTTTTCTCCTGATTTTTTTTTAGGGGGGGTGGGGGTTTAATGTGGTAGCACTCCATCAGAGAAGATTAACTGAATTTAAACTCTTCCAGGCCACGTATGCCTATTCAGCTCCTTATCTGCTTTTACTACTATTAGAAGAGAACCTCATAGCTTACACTCACTTCCAAACAGCAATTTGTTTTGAAAAATGTCAAGATCAGTGGAAATGTTTCCAATGGCACAGGAAGGCATTATTGCTTTTCTCCAGATTCCACTGATAAACACAAGCTTGCTTTTCTTAAACAGCAAGATGCCATCTCTTTTGACAGATACAGTGTGTAGTTATGTCACAGCATTATGATAAACCTTATAGGGAAGACACAGCAGGGTCAGAGAGTTTCTACATTCCCAACACAGCTTCCATGAAAGGAATGTTTACATGACCTGCAGCACAAAGTTTAAATATATGCAGCAGTTTTGCTGTTAACTCCCTGAACTTGCTTGCTGAGCAGCCTGTGACCAGCACAATTCTGCTCCTCTTGTTTCGGTGTTGATGTTAACATTTTCCTGTGTTGTCAGCTGTTTTGGACATCTGCTGTGCTCTATAAAATGTCTACACAAGGGGGTTTTGGGGGGTTTTGTTTGGTCTGTTTGAATGCTGAGGAACATAAATATTAGCCTGTCCTTTTGTTTATGTTGGTTGAGGGTAGATGAGAGCAGGAAAGCTTGGATATGAAGCCAATGAAAACGAGTAGGATTCTTGTTTGACAAGTGCTCTATTTACCTTGCCTGACTCCTTTTCGAACCTGTAACATACACATACATGAAGCACAGGGTAGGTATGATTCTAATGTTTGTTGATGTGGTTTGACAGGATTGATTCAGAACTCATTTTGGTCATGCAGGTTTTTCATAATCATGGTTAATATCTTTGAGCCTAGGTGAGATCACTTTATGAATTAGAAGTGTGCTATCCACTGGAGAAATCATAGAATCATAGGATGTCAGGGGATGGAAGGGACCTCTAAAAGTCATCCAGTACAGCCCCCTTGCCAGAGCAGGATCACCTAGAGCAGATCACACTGGAATGCATCCAGATGGTTCTTGAATATCTCCAGAGAGGGAGACTCCACAATCTCCCCGGGCAGCCTGTTCCAGTGCTCTGTCATCCTCGCAGTGAAAAAATTCTTCTTCAGGTTCACATGGAACCTCCTATGCCTCAGCTTCCACCCACTGCCCCTTGTCCTCTCACTGGGCATCACCAAGAAGAGGCTGGCTCCATCCTCCTGGCACTCACCCCTTCCACATTTATAAACATTAATCAGGTCATCTCTTAGTCTCCTCCTCTCCAAGCTAATTAAACTGACTAAAATGCCTTGAATGCTTACAGAGAACTTTATGCTCTTCTCAAGCAGGCTAATTAAAGCAAGGAGGCAGATTAGATAGGATACTAACCAGCAACTAGTTGAAATTTATTGACTGCATGGGCCAGACCCAATTGTGTTTACTCCTCATTCTGCAAAACCTTATTTTCCTCTTAGCTGATCTAAGTCTATTTTCTCACAGCCTTTAAAACAATTTTACAAGGGACATTACTGTTCCCAGTCTACAAATGGCAGAACCAAGGCACAAAGAAAAGCAATTATTCCTCAAATTCTAGTGCTAGAACTAAGAGAACAATTCAAATGTTAGCCACAACAGGATTAAATCCCTATTCACACCCTAGTTTAAAACTGGTTGCAGCATTATAAGCTAGATTAACACAAAGATCTGTGTGGGCTTCAAAACTGCCAATACATTGTGACTGCAAACTCAGAGTGCTCTTCGTTGCAGCAGTTAAACTATTAGAGGTACCTGTGTTACCTTTTCTTACAGTTAATCTGATCATGCTTATAATATCTTACTACTGCTTTTGTGACTAATATTCCAATTACTACCCACAGAACAACACTGGTTCCTTAGGAGCACTAATTAGATTGCAAGTTTTGAAGGACTTTCTGAACAAAACTCAAAACTCTGGGGAGCTGTTCTTCATAGTCTTAATTTTGTCTCATTGTTCAAAACTTCCAAAAGTTGTTTGGTTGGGTTTTTTATTAAGAAGAAAGACTGATTAAGATTGCAAATAACCAGCACAGCACACTTGAAGATTAAAACAGTATGGCTTTGATTTGTTACTGTCTCAGCTGAAGCATTTGACCTTGCTTTGAGGCTTTTTTCTTTTTCTTTTCCTTTTTTCTTTTCTTTTTCTTTATCTTTTTATTTTTCCTTTCCCTTTTTTCTTTTGCTTTTTTGTCTTTTTTTTCTTTTTCTTTTTCTCTTTCTTTTTTCTCTTCCTTTTTCTTTTTCTTTCTTTTTTTTTTCCCTTTTTTCCTTTTTCTCTTTTTCTTTTTTTTTTCTTTTTTTCTTTTTCTTTTTCTTTTTCTTTTTCTTTTTCTTTTTCTTTTTCT
Organism: Pogoniulus pusillus; assembly: GCF_015220805.1. Taxonomy (NCBI): domain Eukaryota; kingdom Metazoa; phylum Chordata; class Aves; order Piciformes; family Lybiidae; genus Pogoniulus; species Pogoniulus pusillus. The sequence continues at coordinate 11,728,672 of NC_087294.1, read as the reverse complement.
TTTTCTTTTTCTTTTTCTTTTTCTTTTTCTTTTCCTTTTTATTTTTATTTTTATTTTTATTTCTTTTTTCCTTTTTTCTTTTTTCTTTTCTTTTTCTTTTTCTTTTTCTTGTTCTTTTTCTTTTTCCTTTTTTTTCTCTTTTCTTTTTTCCTTTCTTTTTCTCCTTTCTTTTTCTTTTCCTTTTTTCCTTTCTTTTTTCTTTTTCTCTTTTCTTTTCCTTTTTTAATTTTCCTTTTCCTTTTTTCTTTTTCTTTTTCTTTTCCTTTTTCTTTTTCTTTTTCTTTTTCTTTTTCTTTTTCTTTCTTTTTCCTTGTCTCTTTTTCTTTTTCTCTTCCTTGTCCTTTTCCTTTTTCTTTTTTTCTTTTCTTTAACTTGTTGGCCTGCAGTTAAATTCAAGTTTGTTTCATGCACTTGCAAAGGCTGATATGATTATGGCTATATCCATACTCTATTTTGGATGAGCAAATGAAAGAGTTACTTTTCCAAATGTGATCTCTGTTACTGTTTTAAGATAATTTCTTTTCAACTATGAAGTAAATTCTTCCTATTTCTTTCTCCTTTGCAATTATCTCAAGACAAGACACGTGTGTTTATTCCCATTTGCATTGCCTATATTTGAAATGCCTTCAGTAGCTGTTGAGAAACTGACACTCATCTATACCAACAAACTCTGCTGATTCCTCTTTCCAAACATAAATTTAACTAAGATTGTCTCCTTAGTTATCCAAAACTTCTATACCAACAAACTCTGCTGATTCCTCTTTCCAAACATAAATTTAACTAAGATTGTCTCCTTAGTTATCCAAAACTTTCTCTACATGCATATTATCTCTTCATAGCAGGCTTAGGGCCTCCAACAACTTAAACAAATTTTAAAACACATGCTTTATGACTCACCTTTTGAAACATTCTGCATTAAATCAACCATATCTGAAATCATGAACATTAAACAAACATTTGTCCATCTGAATCCAAATTCTGAATGAAGGTCAATGCATACCTCCTGCCTCACAGTGGAAATTGTAATGTAGCAACTCAGTCATGCAGTCAAGTCAGGATATTGACAGGACAGGCTGAGAGCTCTGCAGTCAGGTATGAGGGAAATGAGGCAGAGGATAAATCTGTCTTTACTGTGCTGCACGAATTACCTTAGCAACAGAAGGGTAGGACTGAGCATTCTTCATGACACAAATATCAGAGATGGTCAAAGGAATGCTGCCAAGGAGCATTCCTACCAACGATGCAACACAACTGTAAAGATAGCAGACATCTGTGTGGTGAGCTGCTAAAAGGTGAACAGAAAGCACAGTGGGAAAGTGGCCATTTTTCACCACCCCTTTTGAAAGCAAAGCATACATGCTATGTTTATCCTGCAGTATTTCCTGCCATACTCCTGTTTCACAGCTGCCAAATTACCTGGATTCACCCTGTGCTCACTTAGACTTGTTCATTTACATCTCAGGTATTCAGGAACTGCTACTCTTGGAAACTCTGAGGGAATCTCAGGTTTTGATCTCTGCACCTTTCCGGCAAATCCCACAGATGGATGTGATAGCAGTTTGCATCTGACAGATTAAATCTGGTAACTGAACTTGCTGTGTGTGCACTGAGCCAGTCCTTGAACCACTACCCTGAGGGTGTATTGAAGGCATGTTTACCAAGTGAGTCAAAGGGGAGCTTTCCACTAATAGCTGTGCTAAGCTTCTCTCAGTTTGACGTCAGTTACTTGCAAGTCTTAACCGCATCGAGTCAGTCATCAGCAAGTTTGCAGATGACACCAAGCTGGGGGCAGTTGTGGCTGGGTTGGAGGGCAGAAGGGCTCTGCAGCGGGACCTTGACCACCTGGACAGATGGGCAGAGTCCAATGGGATGGCGTTCAATAGCTCCAAGTGCAGGGTGCTGCACTTTGGCCACAGCAACCCCATGCAGAGATACAGGCTGGGGTCGGAGTGGCTGGAGAGCATCCAGACAGAGAGGGATCTGGGGGTGCTGATTGATACCCACCTGAACATGAGCCAGCAGTGTGCCCAGGTGGCCAAGAGAGCCAGTGGCATCCTGGCCTGCATCAGGAATGGTGTGGTCAGCAGGAGCAGGGAGGTCATTCTGCCCCTGTACTCTGCACTGGTTAGACCACACCTTGAGTACTGTGTTCAGTTCTGGGCCCCCAGTTTAGGAGGGACACTGAGATGCTTGAGCGTGTCCAGAGAGCGGCAAGGAGGCTGGGGAGAGGCCTTGAGCACAGCCCTACGAGGAGAGGCTGAGGGAGCTGGGATTGGTTAGCCTGGAGAAGAGGAGGCTCAGCGGTGACCTTATTGCTGTCTACAACTACCTGAGGGGTGGTTGTGGCCAGGAGGAGGTTGCTCTCTTCTCTCAGGTGGCCAGCACCAGAACGAGAGGACACAGCCTCAGGCTGCACCAGGGGAAATTTAGGCTTGAGGTGAGGAGAAAGTTCTTCCTTGAGAGAGTCATTGGACACTGGAATGGGCTGCCCGGGGAGGTGGTGGAGTCGCCGTCCCTGGAGCTGTTCAAGGCAGGACTGGACGTGGCACTTGGTGCCATGGTCTGGCCTTGAGCTCTGTGGTAAAGGGTTGGACTTGATGATCTGTGAGGTCTTTTCCAACCTTGTTGATACTGTGATACTGTGATACTGTGAAACATGAGGAGAAATTTGTTCACTGTGTCCAGAACAGTGGAACAGGCTGCCCAGGGAGGTTGTGGAGTGTCCCTCTTTGAAAATATTCAAAACCCACCTGGATGCATTCCTGTGTGATCTGGTCTAGGTGATCCTGCTCTGGCAGAGAGGTTGGACTGGATGAGCTTTTGAGGTCCTTTCCAGCCCCTGACATTATGCGATTCAGTGATGTCTCAGGTTTTACAGTCACATACAGTATTGGTAAGGCTATGTTAGAAAACTATGCATGCAGTCTGTATTCAAAATACTGAAAGGAGGCTAAGAGTTGGACATGAGGGAGCTACATCCATATGTATTAATTGCAGTGTGGAGATGCAGTCTGTTGTGCAGTGAAAAATGCAATGTTTCACCTGCTAACTTTTCTTTTCTTAATGTCTTTTTTAATTTAGAGCTATTATGATAGATGGAAAACATAAGGTGCTGCAGATTTTAAAACCTAGTAAAGAAAGCCATAGCAGAATTTATGAGTGCAAGAAGAAGCCAGAAAAAAAATTAAAATTAGGAGTAAAGCAATTTTTTTTAAGACAAGTGGTCATGATTAATGAACACAGCAACCCAGCAGAGAAATGAATTCTGTGTCTCTCAACATCTTCAAATCAAGAGAGATGCCTTTTTGGAACCTATGCTTTTAGTAAATACAAGGTATGTTTTAGTAAAACAAGGCCTATTGGCGTCAGTACAGAGTTAAAGGGTGAAATTTAATGTCCTGTAATAAATGAGTAAAGCTAGATGATTCAATGTTCCTGCTGGCCTAATTTTGATTAATCTGTTATTCTCCTCTAGATATGCTTGAGAACAAAATAACCAAGGCATACATCTAGAAGTTGTTCTGGGTTTTATTTTATTACAAGCATCTTCTCGATTGTGATGAAGATCTTTTTCTTGTTTAAAAAATAAAAAGTAATATTAGAAGGAGTATATCTACTCTATTCCAGTAGATTTAATAGACCAAAATGGAATATTGGTTTACCCCAACCAAAAACAATTCAGAAATTCTTACAACTCTCTGCTGACATAAAACATCTTTCTGCCTGAAATCTACAGACAAAATGAAGGTGAGTGGCTTGGTGAGTAATGGTGAATGGTTTGAGTGAATGTTAGTACACTGTACTAGCTTTAGACTGAATTCGATTCACTTACAATAGGGTGTTCTGTTACTGAGATACAATTATGATATGGTGTTAGCATAGAATCCAACCAGGTTGGAACACACCTCCAAGATTATCCAGGCCAACCTAGCACCCAGCCCTAGCCAGACAACCAGACCATGGCACTAAGTGCCTCAGCCAGGCTTTTCTTCAACACTTCCAGGGACGGTGACTCCACCACCTCCCTGAGCAGCCCATTCCAATGCCAATCATTCTCTCTACCAACAACTTCCTCCTAACATCCAGCCTAGACCTCTCCTGGCACAACTTGAGACTGTGTCTCCTTAGCCAGGATGTTCTGCAGGTTTAATGTCATTGGCCTAACCATGGTTCATCTGGAACCAGCTGAAGTTGTGTTATTGATATAACAAGCAGCATCCTCAAGCTGATGTCAAAGATTTATAGTACTCTTAAGCAGCAGTTCTGCAACATCTTTCTTATTTTTCAACTATTTAACAATAAATTACAATAATATATTAGAAGGAAATGGTGAGTAACTTTAAATGAGAACATTTATTGTATTCAAGGGAACTAGAGAGTAGCAAAAATGTAACCCCATGATTTCATACTGCTTCCTTGATCCAAAACCACTACTACTGTAAGCATCAGTAGAGTGTCTCCTTTTCCCATGAGGTTCAAATGGAGACTAAGAAGTTTGCACTGCTGATTCAAAAACACCTTACATTTGTCTTTCCTCTCTGTTGTTCTAATATACAGTCACCAGGAGAGATAATAACGTGAAAGTTTGTCACCCTGACAAGACATCCAAAAGCCTTTAAAGACGGTTAATAACTGATGGTACAAGTCAAGAGATAAGCACTGCCTTCCTTCTCAGCTTTGGGTTATTGATTATTCTTATTAACTCTTTACTGTCCCACACAGCTCTGGCTTTCCCTTATTTCCCAGGCCAGGCATCTTTCATATGTTCCTCTCTTAATTTTCTGATGTCACAGTAAGATTCTTGGAGCATCAGATTCATCATTCTTACCCATTTTGATAGGAAACAATTCTTGACCATGAGTTTAAATTATGTCTATGAACACACTTTCTTCTGTACTCCTTAAATGAATGTCTGCCTTTTGCTTTGGTTCTCATTCCAGGTCATGGAGATAAAGATTGAATGATGAATTTGATGGCTTGGGTGTTACCCACCCCCCTGCTCTCATGAAAATCACCCAGACTAGACTCAGCCAAGCTGGAAATTAGAGTGAAGCTTTATATCTACAGCTTAGCACAACATACAAGCAGATATTTTCAATATAGACAGAAATATATAAGTTAAAAAGGTAATACAGAAACACAACAGCCCTCCCAGAAACCAGAGTCCCCAGGAGGGGCTCCAAATCACCCTTCCCCCTTCTGCTCTCCCTTCTACCTTATCCCAGACTTTACCTTATGTTCAAAGTAGGTTTGGAGGGTTGGTCAGGGGGCTTAGGAAGCAGATGGATTAGTCACACAGACAGCAGGTTAGGTTAGAGAGAAGTGCAGCCCCAAAGACAAAGAGAGACTGTTATCTATGTTTATGTTCTTATACATCTCAGCAAGCCTATGAGTGAAGTAGCCATCACCATTGTTTCCTTTTCACAGCCTGTACTCTAATTCTTCTCACCAAAACATTCTAGCTAGCTTCAAACTAGCACAGTGAAAATGAGAAATGTCAGAGTAAAGTGTATACAGAATCATTAACAACAATAATAATTAACCCCCCCCACATTAATAAGGGGGGAAAAAATCTACTGGTATCTATTTTTAAGGTTAGTGAAAGGTGACATTTTACTGCTTACACAGGTAAAAATAATCTGATCAGCTGTGGTTTAAGATGGCATAAAGGCAAAGAAAGAAATTACTCTTCAGAGGAACAGATAATGCACAATCTATTTAGGAAAAGCAATCAGTTGGGCAAGGTGGTGTTGATCACTGTAATTCAGATGAGATATAATTTAAGTATTTGCTTTGAGGAACAAAATTATTTTCTCAAGACTTGTCAGTGAAATTAATTTTTTTCAGAAGTGTCCAAATCACCTACAAGCTTAAAGCTCTTGACTGATGTTACCGAACAGCTTATGTGCCTCTGAAAATATTAGCCTATGAGGAGAGGCTGAGGGAGCTGGGAGTGTTTAGCCTAGAGAAGAGGAGGCTCAGGGAAGACCTCATTGCCTGTTTACAACAATCTGAAGGGAGGCTGTAGCCAGGTGGGGTTGGTCTCTTCTCCCAGGCAGCCAGAAATAGAACAAGGGGACACAGTCTCAAATTGTGCCAGGGGAGGTCTAGGCTGGATGTTAGGAGGAAGTTGTTGGCAGAGAGAGTGATTGGCATTGGAATGGGCTGCCCAGGGAGGTGGTGGAATCACTGTCCCTGGAGGTGTTCAAGAAAAGCCTGGATGAGGCACTTAGTGCCATGGTCCAGTTGACTGGATAGGGCTGGGTGCTAGGTTGGACTGGATGATCTTGGAGGTCTCTCCCAACCTGGATGATTCTATGATTTTACCCAGGGATACTTCAGTTCAGCTTCTTTTTTCCTTAATATGCTCATTCCAAGAGCCAAATTCTGAATTCTATACTGAATTCTGTAAGCCTCTTGTTATTGCCAGGGCAAATAGAAGAGATATTTAATGATATTTGGAAATCACTTTTTACATTTGGAGCAGAATAAAAGAGAAGATTTCTCTACAGAGAAGGCAGCATGTTTAAACTAAAATACAACTAATAACAATACATTATAATGAAATATCTGGAGGAAATGATGCTTCCTTTTGATGGGTTTTTAGATGAGACTATTCTCTGAATCATAAACACAAATATCTTAATTGCTATTCTGTGATCTATTTTCACTAGCTTCATGGTCAGATTTAAATTTTCCACCCTCTTGTCAGCACTTCAGCTGAACACTTCTGTTGCATCTGCAACCAATGATAATCATTTGCTTACACATCCTATCAAGAGAAAAAAATGTCAGACATTTCCCTGCATCTGGGGGACACAGGGGAGCTATGCATGATGCTTTCTGCTGCTGCTGTGGTGCTGGGATTATTGATAAGTGAATAACGAACAGATTAGTCAGATATCCATTGGGAATGGGGCAAATATGTTCAGAGCACATAGTGTAGGTGACTCCTCAAGGTTCCTTCCAAATCTATCTTCTATTGTTCTATGACAACGTTTAAGTCCTCCCTCTCTTGTTTTAGGCTTTCCTCTAAGCTGACATCTCTATTCAAGGTCAGCTCTTGAGAATGTTATGCTCGATGATTAATTGCACTAAAATAGTACCAAGCTGGCTAAAAGCAGAAGATTATAGGACAAAATTTCATCTACAGAGTAAGGTGCTTCTGCTCACTTCCCTGGAGCTGCTGCAGTTCACAGTAGCTGAGTATATGGCTCCCATACTTCAACTCTCACCTCCAAAATGTAGTGAGCTCATTTCAATACTTCAAGTGCCAGTGTGGATGAATTCCAACACTGGAAGCACATTTGAACTGGCAAACAGTAAATGGCTGCCATCAGGCATAAGCACTTGTTATATCAAAGCTTTAGCACATTATTTATGGAAGACTTATTCTAATGAATTCCATCCACACCTACCAGATGTGCAATCCAGGATTAGGCCAGCTGTTTACTAGAATACTTGATGTCCAATAATATCATGAGTATAACATGACACTCAGTTTTAATGTTGCCAAAGAAGGAAACTTTGTCTTGATATTTTTTTGGGGGTGTGTGGAAAATGAAAGGATGTTCTCACACATCCTGATTTAAAGTGTCAGTGGACTAAAAGCTGGTCCAATCCTTCTGCAAACACGTACTCTTCTGTGCATACAGGCAGCCCCAATGGAATCTGTACAAGGCTGTCTGGAATTCCTAACAAATAAACCTCACATATAAAATCTTTGGAACAATAAAATGCCAAGCAAGTAATAAAGGAATCTGACTAGCTAAATAGCACTCACCATTACCTGCTTATTTAAAGACAACTGTAGGAACAAAAGCATAGTTTCTAATAGCATTGAAAAGACTTTCTCTGAGTCAGAGGGACTCTTCCAACCTGGTTGATTCTATGATTCTATGGCTATTATAATTAATGGTATTGCTAACAAATTCTGGTCTTATCAAACATATGTGAAGACAGCAGAAACTACTCTATTTTTTTTTAAGTTATCTTATACATATGGAAATAGTTTAGGGGGATTTTGAGGGTTTTCTTTTGGTTGATTGGTTTGGGGTTTTTGTGGTTTTGGGGTGGGGGTTTGTTTGTTTGGTGGGTTTTGTCTGGTTTGGTTTGGTTTGTTTTTTTTGAGAGGGAGATATTTTTGTTTGGTATAGATCACAAGATCACAGGATGTTAGGAGTTGGAAGGGTCCTCCAGAGATCAGCAAGTCCAACCTCCCCCCCTGCCAGAGCAGGACCATAGACTCTAGATCAGGTCATGCAGGAACACATCCAGACAGGGCTTGAAAGTTTCAAGAGAAGGAGACTCCACAACCTCTCTGGGGAGCCTGTTCCAGTGTTCTGTGACCTTTACAGTAAAGAAGTTTTTAATCACATTGAAGTGGAACTTTCTGTGCAGTAGTTTATACCCATTGCCCCTTGTCTCATCACAGGGCACACCTGAGAAGAGTTTGTCCCCTCTCTCTTCACCCCCAGCTCTCAAATATTTATAAACATTGATTAGATCCTCTCTAAGTCTTCTCTTTACCAGATCAAAAAGCCCCAGGTCCCACAGCCTCTCCTCACAGGCAGTGCTCCAGTCCCTTAATCATCTTCACAGCCCTCCATTGGACTCTTTTAGTGGATGCCTGTCCCTCCTGAACTGGAAAGCCCCAAACTGAATGGAGTATTCCAAGGTTTCTTCCAACCTGGTTGATTCTATGATTCTATGATTCTAAGTGAGGTCTCATTAGGGCAGAGTAGAGGGAAAGGAGAATCTGCTGGCCACACTCCTCTTAATGCACCCCAGGATCCCATTGGCCTTCTGGGCCACAAGGGCAAGACTTGTGTGAAGTCTTTGATGAGTACTTTTGTTTGTTGTTTGGTTGGGTTTGTGTAGAACTGTGTCCTATTTTGAGATTCTATTCCATCCTAGCACGTTGAAATAATTTATTGTTAATAATTCAGCTTGGGCAGGAGCATTTAATCTTCAGGTTCATAACTTGTAATGGATTGGCTCTTACACATATAATACCAGAAAAAAATCTAAGCAAGATGTCAGTTTACTGCACTGCTTCTGCAGAGGAGATTTTCTTTTTAATTAGCTGCAAGGGAGGCCTTTAAAAAAATCTGTTTCCTTCAAACTGTTCATCAAATTAGGCTCTATGAGGTCCTGATCTCAGAAAACAGACAGTGGCATAATTCATCTTTTTGTGGTTCAAATATCACTCAATGTGCTAATATTTCCTGCAGAGGTCTTTAATTCATTAAATTATCTACTTCTCTGAACACAGTTTGTTAATGAGAAAGAGAACTCTGCTGCTGCTGTGACTACATTGAAAAGTCTAGTTTCTCACACTTGAGATTGCTATTGCTAGAAGTAAAGCACCACACAACAATGATAGAATCCTAGAACCGATCAGGGTTGGAAGGGACCACAAGGATCAGCCAGTTCCAACCCCCCTGCCATGCCCAGGGACACCCTACCCTAGATCAGGCTGGTCAGAGCCTCATCCAGCCTGGCCTTAAACACCTCCAGGGATGGGGCCTCAACCACCTCCCTGGGCAACCCATTCCAGGTTCTCACCACTCTCATGCTCAACAACTTCCTACTTATGTCCTGTCTGAATCTCTTCATCTCCAGCTTTGTTCCATTCCCCCTAGTCCTGTCACTCCCTGATAGCCTGAAAATCCCTCCTCGGCTTTTTTGTAGGCCCCCTCTCAGATCCTGGAAGGCCACAAGAAGGTCACCTGGAAGCCTGCTCTTCTCCAGACTCAACAGCCCCAAGTCTTTCAGTCTGTCCTCATAGGAGAGGTGCTTCAGCCCTCTGAGAATCCTCGTGGCTCTTCTCTGGACACACTCCAGCATATCCACATCCTTCTTGTAATGGGGGCTCCAGAACTGGACACAGTATTTCAGGTGGAGTCTCAGCAGAGCAGAGTAGAGGGAAAGATTCACCTCCCTGGCCCTGCTGGCCACACTTCTCCTGATGCAGATCTGGAGATCTGAGGTGAGATGTCAAAAAGATGACAAGGAGGTTAGAGGAGGGGTTAGGTGGATTAGAGAGTTAAAGGCAGAGTCGGCCACAGAGACCAGACCACCAGAAAGAAGGCACAGCCAGAAGTGAGAGCTAAGAAGTGTTTAGAAGTGAGTGTCTCGTCTATATTTTGACTAGTTGCATTTCTCAGCAGAAGAATGGTGATATAGGTTACTGTTGGTTTTTACTATCTCTCAGTAAAAAATAGCCTCGGATGGTCACAATTGGCTTTTAACAGTGAATGCACTTGTATTGCTTATGTTTTGTTAATGTAATTAGTCTTTTAACAACAAGATGAGGCCCAGAATAGTAAGGTCTGAGAAAGAAGTGACAGTAGGTTGAATAACACTCTACTGGAAGATTTTGAGAATAGCAAACTAATGAATGAAGGCCAGAGGAAGGCAAGGAAGAGGAAGGCAAGGAAGAGGAAGAAATTCTTGCTTGCAAGATATTTCCTGTTATTACTTTGCCTATGTAATGAGTTCTTGATTTTTTCTACCCATTTCAGCAGGTTGCCTGGAGACAATTTAACCTGCTCTAAAGACCTATATGCAAGCTGTGTCCAAACACAAAATCCTCAAGCTCAGTTAGAACTCTCCAGGAATCCTGGCAGACAATTTACATTTGCTAATCACTCCATATGCAGGTAAAAAGTTGCCAAGAGTCAAACCAGACCAGAAGTATCTCCCAGCCAATTATGTGATGCACAGCACTTATTATTAGAAGCCAGGCTTTTATAAGTACATTATTCCGTCATTTGTCCCCATTGGCTTTGTCCTGTCAATGCAAAGAAAATTATATATATATAGATATATTCCTATCCTAAACTTTTTCTCTTTGGACACGTGCCCTCGTAGGGTATGAATCCTGCCAGGCAGGTTTAACCCTGGCACTCCTCCTCCTGTTGAATCATAGAATCAACCAGGTTGGAAGAGACATCCAAGATCATCCAGGCCAACCTAGCACTCAGCCCTGTCCAGTCAGCTAGACTATGGCACTAAGTGCCTCATTCAGGCTTTCCTCCAACACCTCCAGGGATGGTGACTCCACCACCTCTGTGGGCAGCCCATTCCAATGGCAAATCACTCCATCCAGGAAGAACTTCCTCCTAACATCCAGCCCATTCCTCCCATGGCACAAGCAAGCTGGCACAAGCTGGAGTCCAGGAATGAGTCAGATGAGCAAAGCCTTGAGGTCTAGGGGGCTCAGCACCACGTCAGATGTCTTGTGTTGCCGTCACCATGCCTGCATGATCAAAGGAAGCAGGAAGCTTTGAATTCATTGGCCACAACAATGGTGCTAGTGCCAATTGGCCAGTTTGGTTTCCAAAATCAAGTATATAAAGGGGGATGATTTAGAAACCCTGCCTTTCTGCACTGTGCCTTTCTGTATTCAGTCTTCCTGCCTCTCCTCCTTAAACACCTCCTGGAGGTATTTAAGGCCATGCTGGATGAGGCTCTGGCCAGCCTGATCCAGGGTAGCGTGTCCCTGCTGATGGCATGGGGGTTGGAACTAGCTGATCCTTGTGGTCCCTTCCAACCCTGACTGATTCAATGATTCTATCCTCATTTGGGACTCATTAAAGACATCCACGTATATGCAGCTCACATCCACCAGCTCAGTAGCATCTCTCACCTCTGCCTGAAATATTTATATTTTACCCTGCCAGGAGAGGCATAGACTGGATATTAGGAGGAAGTTCTTCACAGAGAGAGTGATTGGCATTGGAATGGGCTGCCCAGGGAGGTGGTGGAGTCACTGTCCCTGGAGGTGTTCAAGAAAAGCCTGGATGAGGCACTTAGTGCCATGGTCCAGTTGACTGGATAGGGCTGGGTGCTAGGTTGGACTGGATGACCTCAGAGGTCTCCTACACCCTGGTTGATTCAATAATTCTATGATTCTATGATGACAAGTTTGAAAGCATCTTTCATACAGGAGACTTACTCAGGAACCAAAAGCATCACTAGTACATATGCTGAAGTGAATGCCAAGACTCCAAAAGCACAGTTAGAATTTTTCCTGTTCTCACACTCCTAATTTCCAACACCTGATTGTTTAAACTGTTTAATTCTATGCAATTGCTTCCTGTCGACCCAAAATCCAAAGAACTTCAGGGAATTTCCCTGATTTTTTAATATTAATAACAAACATTAATATTCATACAGAAATTAATAGTCACCATTCACAACGGTTATTAATTTCTGATACAACATGTCCAAACTTCCCACATGTAATAGCAACTCAGTATTTGCTCTTGTTTCACTGGCAAGCACATCTGCTGACAGTAGTCAGGGAAAACTGGACCTCCCTGCCCTCAATTTTTCAACTGTCTGCTAAAAGGACAGCATGGCCTTCCACATCTAGGTATTGCCAATCATATGCAAGAGCACAGGGCAAAAATAGTGAGTGCAATAAGAGAGAGACAACGTTGTACCTTATGCGACCTTGGTTTACAAAGTTGTTCTGTTGTCTTCTAGAAGGAGTTACTAAACCTAATGCAATTTAATAGGCTTGGGAATTATTATTTTTTTTCCACTTCACAGTGGAGACAAATCTGACTTAATAGGTTAGGTGAATCACTGTGCATTTTAACTAGACAGGGAATTGTTGTGATCAATAGAAAAACATCCAGCCTTTCAACAGTAAGATATAGGATGTGGCCATAAATTTAGTGCACTTAAAATCTGAAAGCAGACCCACAGGTTTATTGTATATCTGTATAGATAGAAGCAGTGCTTCTAAGAATTGTTACCAGGACAGTGTTTACATGTGCTTTTATCTAGCTTTTATCTGCTATTTATAGTGTCTTTATCCTTGTATATATGTGCACGTGTGTGGTATGTGTACAGAGAGAGAGAGAAGGGGGGAAAATATGCTCTAAGCTTACACAGTGACGGTGAAGTCTCATAATTTTTTATTAATATCCCATTAGTTACAGCATTCCCAAATGTAGCTACAGATAAAAGAAGGCAGGGATGAAGCAAGCAAACAAGCAAGCAAGACACACAATTTTAATAAAAAAGCATAGAGGAGGCTCTGTCTTCCATAAAAATGAAGCAATATTTTGATAGAAAATGCATGCTTGTTGGCACTTAACATTTCCAGGGAAGTATTTATTGCATGGTCATTGTGAAACAGAGACAAAAACTTCCTTTATATATTTTCTCTGTCATGAGAGTGAGCTGCAGTTTACTATAGAAAAGAAAGATTCTCTGGCCATTTATTTAGAATGTATTATGGCTCCTTTGTAGGCAACTCAGTCACATAACTAACATAATTCTACAGCTGAAGCATTGCTAATAAGTATGAGTGATGTCATCTCTAATGAAGAAGATTAATCATTTTTAAGAAGGACTAATATATTAACCCCTTCATAAAGCCTGTGTTAAACACAAAAAGCAAAGCAATACACCTGAAGGTAGCCTCCAGGGTTCAGTTGATGCATTTTGTAGGTAACCAAGACATAGTCATGAGCAGGATGTGGCTGGGCAGCAGCAAATTAATATAGATTCTTCTTCTCTGTCTTTTCTTTTTTTTTTCCCCATAGGGAAAAAGACTTTTAAAGATGGTAGAGGTTTAAAAGTCTACAAGTGAAGAGGATTGCAGATTTGCAGATGCTTATGGAGCAAAGCTGGAGATGGGTAGGTTCAGACTGGACATGAAGAGGAAGTTCTTCAGCATGAGAGTGGTGAGAACCTGGAATGGGTTGCCCAGGGAGGTGGTTGAGGCCCCATCCCTGGAGGTGTTTAAGGCCAGGCTGGATGAGGCTCTGACCAGCCTGATCTAGGGTAGGGTGTCCCTGCTATGGCAGGGGGGTTGGAACTGGCTGATCCTTGTGGTCCCTTCCAACCCTGACTGATTCTCTGATTTTTCAGTACAATCTAACCTTTCAGTACCATTCCTCACCTCATTCGTTAAAGGTACAGTTGATTAGAGAAACATTAAATTATTCTAGGAATAGAGCAGTGAGTAAAGACTTCTTTGGTTTTGCTGATATATATAAAAAAATCTCAAAACTATAATTAAAAAAAAAAGTTATTTAAAAGAAAAAAGTTTTCTTTTATGTGGCAAAATTTAAATCTTAAAAGAACTCCTTTTTTTTTCATGCAGGTTGACAAAATGCTTAATTCCCTCTGGTACTCAGACATGATTTAAAACATTTATGTCTAAGACTAATCCCTTTCACCTGAGCTAATGCCATGAAAAACTGGACACCTGTGGTTTAGAAGGTAAAGTTCATCACGTACTTATATCTAAGCTCTAACATATGTCTGAAAGTAGCACCTGGTTCCCACCTAACCCCCTTTATGATTCACAGATGGGCTGGGAAGCAAACACTCATTTAGAATTCCCAATATGTAAGCTATGATCTTAGCAAGACAATGCACTCAGACACTATAGAGGTTTAATTAAAAGCTACAGCCGGATGAAGAGTCTTACTGCAATTAATTCTGATAATTCCAATGGTTACCTAGAAAGCTAAGGGTAGAGACACTAACGTTTCACCTCTCTAAGAGGTGTCAGAGCTACAGCTTCTGCAACCTGGAGAGGGACTTAACTACCGAGTAACACACTAGGCACAATCAGCTTCATCTACATCTCCCTGTCGAACCTGCCCTACTCTGGGGGGGAAGACTGCAAGAATTAGTGGTTCAGAGAGCAAGACAAATAGTATGGCTGGTATTCTAATTCTGAAGGCGTTTGCTCCAACTTGGGGGCACCTGGACTCCAATTAATTTCAAGAGTATTCACGTGCTCCAGATGATAAATCTCTAACATAAGAAAATACTCATTCCTTTAACAAATAAGCCAATACTTTCCATCATTAACCCACTAAAATGATCTTTTTCCTAACGTTTCCACAGTGATGTTGAGCTTTTTTGCCTTGGCTACTGTGCAGATGCAAGTTCTTTTAATATTATTGCCTCCTCATGTTTTTTTTCCTCTCACAGTTGGATATTTAAAAGAAAAAGGCAGCCACTTCTACAGTCCCTGGAGTGGAGATTTCCTAATATAGGTGTACAGTGGACTCAAGTGGAGATAAAAATTGTTTTTTCTAGAATTTGATTGTATTTAAGGTGTAAAGCTGCTCTGGCATATAAAAATAGAACCTATGCTGGGAATGCAGAGGCACTTGAGGCAAGTTCATTTCAAGCACTAACATGTCTATATGCTTTGGCATTCTGACAGTCAGGTATCAGTTGAATGTGGTTTTCAGGATCATAAATTTAGAAGTAGAGACACCATTCTCACTTTATAGCCCTTTTTCATGTCTTACCTTGTAAAAACATTGCCCACAGCTGTAAGGAAAGAAATAAATCTTTCCTCGACATTTAAATCACTGTATTATTAGGAATGTTGATGAAAATGACTCTCTACTTTGAATTGTAAACCCTTTCCTTTAATTAATTGAACAGATGTGGTTCTATTTTAGATAAGTAATGTGCTATCTTATCTATTTACAACATGTTACTGACCAACTCCAGTTTTGATGCTGAACACTACTTGAACATTATTGATGATCTGGTCGAGGGCATTGAGTCCAGCATCAGTACATTTGTAGATGACACCAAGCTAGGAGCAGGCGTTGATCTGTTGGAGGGCGGAGAGCCGTGCAGAGGGACCTTGACAGGCTGGATGGGTGGGCAGAGGCCAATGGGATGAGATTTAACAAGGCCAAGTGCAGGGTTCTGCACTTTAGCCAGAACAACCCCAAGCAGCGCTACAGGCTGGGGACTGAGTGGCTGGAGAGCAGCCAGAAAGAAAGGGACCTGGGGGTAGATAGTAAGCTGAAGATGGGCCAGCAGTGTGCCTAGTTGGCCAAGAAAGTCAATGGCATCCTGGCCTATATCAGGAACAATGTGGCCATTAGCACAAGAGAGGTTATTCTTTCCCGGTACTCAACACTGGTCAGGCCACACCTTGAGTATTGTGTCCAGTTCTGGGCTCCTCAATTCAAGAGAGATGTTGAGGTACTGGAACGTGTCCAGAGAAGGATGACAAAGCTGGTGAGAGGCCTGGAGCACAGCCCTGTGAGGAGAGGCTGAGGGTGTGCAGCCTTGAGAAGAGGAGGCTCAGGGGTGACCTCATTGCTGTCTACAACTACCTGAAGGGAGGCTGTAGCCAGGTGGAGGTTGGTCTCTTCTCCCAGGCAACCAGCAACAGAAGAAGGGGACACAGTCTCAAATTGTGCCAAGGGAGGTCTAGACTGGATGTTAGGAGGAAGTTCTTCACAGAGAGAGTGATTGGCATTGGAATGGGCTGCCCAGGGAGGTGGTGGAGGCACCGTCTCTGGAGGTGTTCGAGAAAAGCCTGGATGAGGCACTTAGTGCTGTGGTCTGGTTGACTGGCTAGGGCTGTGTGCTAGGTTGTCCTGGATGATCTTGGAGGTCTCTTCCAACCTGGTTGATCCTAATATTCTATGATTCTGTGTGATGGGATGCTTAGCAACATGGGTGACACACCTATGTTTTAAAGTGCAAAGGGCATAGCTGTATCATGGCTTGCAGTGAAATAAGAAACTGCAGTGCTTTCCCCTATATTTGACTGCTTTCTAGGCTGGAAAGGAGAAGCTGTACATCTGGAACTTCTCCTATTGCCATCCTATAGCATATAAGCTAGCAAGGCTAAAGACAGAATGATGGCATGTGAATTGATGAAGAAGGAATGACTAGGATGTTGCAGACCAGTGCCAAGTGATTTGCTTGAAATGTTGTCTTTAGTATTATCTCACTTAGTTGACAACAAAGACCAAGTTTTGTCTGAGATGAGAGTGTCAGCCCACTGGCTTAGAGAACTTTCAAGTCATCTGTTTGATAAATCTGTCCCCTCCATCCCTTTGTACTTGAACAAAGATCACATTATCACGGTATTATTAGGATTGGAAGAGACCTCACAGATCATCAAGTCCAACCCTTTACCACAGAGCTCAAAATGATACTTGAGAAATCACATAGCACCATTGGAGTTCACCAAAATCTAACTCAGTAGCAAAAGGAAGCCAAGCAAGGGGGACAGTTCAGTGTTACACTTGACCCAACTCAGATATAGATATAGACACAAGTATAACATATATGCACATATGTAACTTCCAAAGGTAAAGAAGTGTTCTGTGATTTTTCAGATCAATTTCTGCATTCTATATCCAAGACAAATCTGTCAGATGAAAGACAGAATAATTCACAACCTTTTAAATGGTCTTAGACGAGATTTCTTTGTTCCATTTGAATGTCTAGTGATTGCTCAACAAGCCTCTGCAGCTCAGCAGAGAATCCTCAAGTGGCTTCTGGTGTTATTTTGGTGGTATTAAGACCATAGTGCATTATAGTATGATATGTTAGGCTTTTTCTCCCAGCTTTTCCTTTCCTTTTGAAGCAATGCTCATATTTTCTAAATTGCAATGTCTTTTAACTTAGAACAGAACCTGACAAAAAGAATCCCATTTTTTCAACTTTGAAACCAAGAACATGAAAAGGAATTATAGACATTCTCAGTCACTGTGCTTTAGGATTATGCATTTTCCTTCTAGAGAAAGATGAAATATCTTTAATTAACAGCATTTGCACAGTAGTATAGAATCATAGAATCATAGAATCATAGAATCAGTCAGGGTTGGAAGGCACCACAAGGATCAGCTAGTTCCAACCCCCCTGCCATGCCCAGGGACACCCTACCCTAGATCAGGCTGGCCAGAGCCCCATCCAGCCTGGCCTTAAACACCTCCAGGGATAGGATCTCAACCACCTCCCTGGGCAACCCATTCCAGGGTCTCACCACTCTCATGCTGAAGAACCATGCATATTAAACACTAAATTAAACTGTTTGCTTGAAGTCATTCAACTGTTTTCAGAATTGACTTCATAATAATCATAGATTCCTAGAATCAACCAGGTTGGAAGAGACCTCCAAGATCTCACTGGAGAAGTTAAAAGTTGCTTGTTACTCAGCTACAGCCTCCCTTCAGGTAGTTGTAGACAGCAATGAAGTCAACCCTGAGCCTCCTCTTCTGCAGGCTGCACACCCCCAGCTCTCTCAGCCTCTTCTCACAGGGCTGTGCTCCAGGCCCCTCACCAGCTTTGTTGCCTGGAACACAAACCCTATGAGGAGAGGCTGAGGGTGGCAAGGCTAGTAAGGAATCTGGAGCTGGAGGGGAGGTTGAGGGAACTGGAGGTGTTCAGCCTGGAGATGAGGAGGCTCAGGTGAGACCTCATTGCTCTCTACAATTACCTGAAGGGAGGTTGTAGCCAGGTGGTGGTTGGTCTCTTCTGCCAGGCAACCAGCAACGGAACAAAGGGACACAGTCTCAAGTTATGCCAGGGGAGGTATAAGATGGATTGACAGGGAAAGTGATTTGCCATTGGAATGAGCTGCCCAGGGAGATGGTGGAGTCAGTGTCCCTGGAGGTGTTTAAAAAGGAGACTGGATGAGGCACTAAGTGCCAGGTTTAGTTAATTAGAAGGTGTTAGGTGATAGGTTGGACCCCATGATCTCAAAAATCTTTTTCAACCTGGTTAATTCTATGATTCTGTGATGCAAACCACAAGAATGCCTCCTCCCCATCCCTCCCCTCCCACACACCTCCTCCACCCCCTAAATATGTACTTATCATAGAATCACAGAATCATAGAATTGAACCTTGCAGTGACTAGAAGTTGTTGTTCATGTTTAGGATAAGCAATACTCTTGTATTCATCATCAGTTATGTCTGCACAGGAGTGTCTGGAAAGTTAGCTGACACTTGTAGATCTTTTTATTCCTAGTCTTGGAGGGCCTGATGAATTTCTGGTTCATTCATGTGTTAGTTTCCTATCCCAACAGAGGGGCTGGATGATAGACCTCTAGAAGAATGGTTTCTTGACACAATTTTAATTGACTGGGAGGGATGACATACCTCAAAAAGCAAATGTATAACCGGAAAAGGCAATGCGGTGGAGACAAAGAGCAAGATCATGGAGCTGTTTGTCAAAATAATGGGGAAGAATGATATACCTCAAAAAGAATGCACAACTAGGGAAGACATTGTGATAGAGACAAAGAACAAACTCATAGGGCTGTTCCTCAAAATAATGAGGCACACTGGCATTGCTCTCCTTGCCCTGCGCTCCTGTCACTAGTGGGAACGCTACTGTGCATGATGACAAGTGAAAAATGGGCAAACGTGCCAACACCCAGCTGAAAGGTTCCATGCTTTCCTGCATACAAACATCCACTAGCATTTGTAAAGCCATGGTTTTGCCCCTACCAGGCTTCCATCCACTGCTGCATCCTGCCTCCCATGGACCCTGTTAGATCTGCCAGCATAAGTAAATGTCTCAGCTAAAACTAAGTAATAGATTACTGTGTGTCCGATGCATTTGTAGAGGCTGGTAGATGTTGCATGGACCTATGGATTATCATCTTCCTGGCTGGATACTAGGTATTCCAGTGCTTCTAAAATCCCTCCAGACACCTGTGTTTTACTCGTATCTAGGAATCTAATATGAACTTAGCAGAATCATTCAGCTTCACTGAGTGTACTGACAAGATGTCTGTTGAGCGTAATACAGTCTTGTAGTCTACAGGTGGTAAACCTTAAAATAGACACCATGATTTAGGTGTCTTGTCTCAGATTGAATCCCACCCAAAGAATTTCTTCCTTGATTAAATGATGATATTGGATATCCAGGGCACAGATACTTGCACAGATGCAGATTGTGTGTTTCATCTTTGTTGTTGAATCACGATAAAAGAATAAGTGTTATTAATAGAGATCCTCTAGGCAGCATTTTCCTGCTGGCTGCTGGCAGAGCTGCACAGCATTTTCTGTTTATCTGACCACCTAAGGTTCCTGTGTAATCTCCAAATCTGATGGGAAATATAGTTCTTGGCTGCCCTAGATGAAACTTTTCTTGGTTGAACACCAGGGCATGCATGCACTCAAAGGATCTCGCAATGTGTTCCTGGGCACCAGCTATGCTAGCTCATATGCTCAATGTTTTTTGGTTGGGTGCTTTTCTTTTTCATGTGTTTCTTTTTGATTTGTTTTGTTTTTATTCTTTGTGGAAAATTATCAACTTGAGGAACCTTTGCTCACAAAAAGCTTTCATATTGTTATAACATTCTTGCAGGCATTAAAAATATTTCCAGAGGTTCCAATTCCCCTTTTTTTTCTCCTCTTCCTGCTGTTATTTTGACAGCTCTTCTGAGCTTTGACTTGCTTATTTGAGACTGCTTTCAAAGTACCTATAGACTCCACTATTCAGACAAAGTTTTATAGAAGTCTGGCTTTTAATGATTCTTCTTGAGGCATGCCTGAGCATGATGGTGATCTTTGGCTAATTATAAGCCTGTATATTGAAAACTATTTGGGAGGATGCAGCTGCCAGAATAGGTGAGTGCTGCATTATTCACTCATGCCTTGTATTATAAAGCACTCTCCTTGCCATCATCTGACGTTAGGAAAACATAACCTGGAAATGAAAATCTGTATGTGAAGTTCCTACATCAAATGTTGCAAGCTAAAGTGGATGTGAAGTGCAAGAAAAGGAGTGATCTGGAGGTCTGACAAAACATACCTTTGAACAAATTCATTCTCAAGTGCTCATGCTCCTACTCACAGAAACACAGAATCACAGAATGTCAGGGGCTGGAAGGGACCTTGAAAGCTCGTCCAATCCAGCTCTCCTGCCAGAGCAGGGTCACCTAGAGCAGATCACACAGGAACTCATCCAGGCAGCTCTTGGAGAGGAAGACTCCACAGCCTCCCTGAGCAGCCTCTTCCAGTGTTCTGTCACCCTGACAGGGAGAAAATTCTTCCTCATGTTTCCATGGAACTTTCCATCCCTCAACTTCCACCCATTGCCCCTTGTTCTATCACTGGGCATCACGAGCAGAGCCTGGCTCCATCCTCTTGGCACTCACCCTGTACAAATTTACAATCATGCATGAGGTCTTGTATACTCTCTTTTTAAAAACAGGATTTAAAAGTTCTGTGTGATAGTAAGACAGGTACCACCTACAGAAGACTTAAACATTTAAAAATATATAGCAATTCCAACCCTGAGGATTCTATGATTGTATGATTCTCTTAGTCATAGAATCATAGAAACATAGACTCATACAATTGTGGAATCAGTCAGGGTTGGAAGGGACCACAAAGATCATCTAGTTCCAGCCTCCCTGCCACAGGCAGGGACACTCTACTCTAGATCAGGCTGCCCACAGCTTCATCCAGCCTGGCCTTAAACACCTCCAGGGATGGGGCCTCAACCACCTCCCTGGGCAACCCCTTCCAGGCTCTCACCACTCTCATGCTGAACAACTTCCTCCTCACATCCACTCCTTACACAGCCTTCTTATTTTGATTCTTCTGTATATGTAGAGAGGAAAGAATTCATTCAGTTTTGATCATGCACCAGAAACAAACACATTTTGTGTGCAAAAGAAAAGGGAAAAGATGTACAGGGGTGGAAGAGGAATCCCCTAGAAAAAGAGGTACAGAGATGTATGGAGAGAGCAATGCAGAAGTGCTGAGGAAGAGAAAGAAATGGTTTTTTTTCTTCCCTTTTGCTGACTGAAAAAAAAAATCCTCCAGCCTCCAGTTAATTAGAAGAGGGGCAGAACATCTAATAGCCCAAAACTCCCAAGTTCCATACTTGCATGAAAATTACTTTGTTGCAGCAGCGGAAATCTCATTTCTCCTCTCTGGAGTTCTCCCTTATGTAATTTGGAGACAGGTTTTTATTTCACCTCCTGAGTGTTGTATGAAGAAAATCAGTAAATAGATATGTGCAGCTTGATGCTGAAAAGCATTTTGATTTTTAAACAGGGTTTGTTTATTTTTGCCTCTTATATATATATATATCTTGAATGTTTTTACCAGTATTGATGTAAACACAGTTGTGGTGTCAGACATTCTTATTCAAAACCCTCCCGTAGGAACTTTTAAATGTAATTCAAATTAACCAAATAGGATCAAACATTGTCCTCTGAATATAATAATCTCTGCCTTGTAGAATTATGGAAAAGTAATTAAAAAGCTGAATGTAGGGATCCCACATCGTGTTTCCCAGTTCATTCTTGCATGTAACACTTCATGCAAACCAGATTATGTTGTTTGACTTAAAAATTAATGGGCCAGATTCTCATCTGAACTAAAATCAATGGAGTGGAGCTGATTTACACAAGCTGTGGGTCTGATCCATGACATTTATTTAACTTACTGAGATGTTTAAAAAAAAAAAAAAAAGGAAGAAAGAGAAAGAGAAAGAGAAAGTGAAAGAGAAAGAGAAAGAGAAAGAGAAAGAGAAAGAAATAAAAAGGGGCAAAAAAGAAACAGGAAAAGGAAAAGAAAAAGAAAAAGATAAAAAGAAAAAGTAAAAACAAAAAGAAAAAGAAGAAAGAGAAAAATAAAAGAAAAATAAAAAATAAAAGGAAAAAGAAAGAGGAAAATAAAAAGAAAGAGAAAGAGAAAGAGAAAGAGAAAGAGAAAGAGAAAGAGAAAGAGAAAGAGAAAGAGAAAAAGAAAGAGAAAAACAAAAAGAAAAAGAAAAAGAAAAAGAAAAAGAAAAAGAAAAAGAAAAAGAAAAAGAAAAAGAAAAAGATTATTTATATATATTGACCAGATCCCCTCACCACGATCTTCTCCTCTCCAAACTAAGTAGCCCCAGGTCTCTCTCAGCCTTTCCTCAGAAGACAGTACTCCAATTCCTTTATCATCCTTGTAGCCCTCCTTTGGACTCTCTCAAGCAGATTCCTCTCTCTCTTGGACTGGGGAGCCCAGAAGTGGATACCATAAATTAAGTGAGGTCTCACCAGGGCAAAGTAGAGGGGAAGGAGAACATCCCTCAATCTGCTGGACACACTCTTCTCAATGAATCCCAGGATCCCATTGGCCTTCTTTGCCACGAGCACATTACTGTCCCATAGGTAGCTTGCTGTCCGCCAGGACTCCCAGGTCCTTCTCCACAAGGCTGGTCTCTAGCAGATCACCTCACAGCCTGTACAGGTGCAGTTTATTGTTCCTTCCCAGGTGCAGGACTCCACACTTATGCTTGTTGAACCTCACTGGATTCCTCCTTGCCCAGCTCTCCAGTACATTTGTTCCTCAGATGGCAGTGAAAAACAAGAGGGACCTCAACTCTGTTAACTGAAGAACTAAGTGAATAGAATTTACTCATAAAGTAACTCACTGGGATTTTTGTTGGTTGGTTGGTTGGTTGGTTGGTTTTTGAGATGCTTTGTTTGGCTGGCTGGTTGGGCTGGGGTTTTTGATCAGTTTGAAAGAACACTTTACAGAAGCAGAGACTTTCAGCCCAAGACCTTTGAAGCCTAACAAAGCAAACATAAGACACAGAGATAGGAGTTAATACATTCTAATCCATTGAAGGACATCAGACAGGTGTCTGATCAGATCTCATTTCTAAAACATATGTTTGAAGATTGTGGATTTACTCCTGTGTTCCATTTACTCTGTTATATCTGAATTAAGACAACCAGAAAACCTGTTGTTCCAAATTAGTCAATCCAATGACACATGATTGCTTGACAAAACCATAGCAATTCTTCACTTTATTATTGTGAGAAAACCTATTGGGAAATACTCATTATTTTTACCCTAAAAAGAGGGATTGCACTGGGCCAGGAAATCTGTTTGTATGTTTATGAATCATCACATAAATCAATTTGAACAGAAAGCAATTTGCATGGATAGCTTCACTTTGAGAGCTGTGGAGTTCACACAGCTGAATAAAATACTTTTGGAATGTATTTGTAAACAAAACTGATTTTCTTATCACCTGCACCTCAAGCAGTAGTTGGAATGTAATTATACTGATTGCTACTTCTGGAGTTTCATTTCCTTGAAATGGAGTTTCATTTCCTTTATTCTGCTAGACCATAAACAGAGCAGATGCAGCACCTGGCAAGAATGATATCTGGGCCATCTCTGAACTGGAGGACCCACAGATGCATCTGGGCTCCCAATGCATGCTCTGGCCATGATACACAATCACTTTACACAGCCTAGCTGTTGCAAGAAACAAATCTGGATAGAGAAGGCCTTCTATCTCCTTAGCAGGTCCTCCTGGAGACAGCTAGACTGATCCATCAGGAATTTTCCCATGATTGTTCCTGTAATTTGGAGATTAATGCAAATCTCAAGTCCATCAGACAAGGATGCCAATTAAGTAATTGCAAGCTCTTCATGTCTTCAAGTTCGACCCTGAAACAGGAGTAACAGTAAAAGCTTTATTTCAGTTTGGCATTTCTCTGTATTTAAAATGCTTCCTTATGGTTTTTGCATCTAGGGGACTGTGTGTGTCTGCATCTGTGCATGACCAGGGCTAGGACAATAGTGAGTGCTACAACACAGATTTTTAGAAATAGATGGAACTTTATATAAGTGGGAGACATAAGTAATTTTTTGTCCAGTTGTAAAAAGTTGTTAAAAGTGTTGAGATACTGGAAGGTGTCCAGAGAAGGGTGACGAAGCTGGTGAGAGGCCTGGAGGAGAGCCCTGTGAGGAGAGGCTGAGGGAGCTGGGGGTGTGCAGCCTGCAGAAGAGGAGACTCAGGGCAGACCTCATTGCTGTCTACAACGAACTGAAGGGAGACTGTAGCCAGGTGGGGTTGGTCTCTTCTGCCAGGCAACCAGCAAAAGAACAGGGGACACAGTCTCAAGTTGTGCTGTGGGAGGTCTAGGCTGGATGTTAAGAGGAAGTTGTTGCCAGAGAGAGTGGTATTGGAATGGGCTGCCCAGGGAGGTGATGGAGTCACTGTTGCTGGAGGTGTTGAAGAGAAGACTGGCTGAGGCATTTAGTGCCATGGTCTATTAGATTGAATAGGGCTGGGTGCTAGGTTGGCCTGGATGGTCTTAGAGGTCTCTTCCAACCTGGTTGATTCTCTGATTCTCTGATTCTAAGTGTTTAGATACTGATACAACCATGCAACTTTGGTCGCATTGGACAGATTCATGTTAGCAAGCTGAACATGGTACATGCTCAATCATGCATATCGAGTTCTTAAGACCTTGCAAAGATTCATTCCTTCATGTTTGTGGTGCCTTATACTCTTCTAATGACACTATCTTTGTTTTAGATAAAGATAGGAAAAAAAAAGATGTCTCTTTTAAGACAAAATATTTACTCTTGAAAACACTTTTCTCTGCAGCAATCACACTTATAAAGATAGTAACAGAAACAGTAAATACCTGCGTTCATAACACCTTTTAGAAGTGTCAAATACAAGCATAATAAAAGACATAATTTAAAGTCTGGATGAGGCCACTTAGTGCCATGGTCTAGTTGACTGGCTAGGGCTGGGTGATAGGTTGGACTGGATGATCTCTGAGGTCTCTTCCCACCTGGTTGATTCTATGATTCTATGACAATAGATCCTATTGCACCCCAAGCCAAACTAAGAATGAGAATTTTGATCCATCTTAGCTACTATTTGCATGCCTGACCAGCTCTAGTGTCAATGAAAAAGACAAACATTTGAAATCTACATTAAGCAAACAGTAAACAACTTATTTAACTTAAATATCACTCTCTTCATCTCTGCTGACTCTAACAGCAGTAGGTAAGCCAAGCTGAAAGACTTCTTTCTCAGAAATCTATTACTATGGTGCTTAACTGAAACACTTCTAGAAGACTAAACACCACCCATAACACTTTTGTTTTCTCCATAAGGGTTTTTTGAGTTTTGTTTGTACTTATTTCTTACTAATCTGGTTCTGGCATGACTGGCACACTGGCAAACAGTCCCTGAGATTTACTCTTCCCAGACAAATCACTGGTATGTACAAGAATCACAGACCTTTAGAAGTTGGAAGGGACCTCCAGAGGTCATTGAGTCCAACCTCCCTGCCAAGGCAGGATCACCAAGTTAGTCCAAACAGGAATGTATCCAGATGGGTTTTGAAAGTCTCCAGAGAAGGAAACTCCACAACTTCTCTGGGCAGCCTGTTCCAGTGCTCTGTTGCCTTCACCGTAAGGAAGTTTCTCCTCATGTTGAGGTGAAATCTTCCATGGTCCAGTTTGTAGCCATTGCTCCTTGTCTTATTGCTGCTGGCCACCAAAAAGAGCTTGGCCACCTCCATGTGACACCCACCCCTCAGATACTTATAGACATCCATCCTCTCTGTCTTCTCTTCTCCAGACTAAACTGCCTCAGGTTTCTCAGTCTCTCTTCACAGGGCAGATGCTCAAGTCCCCTAATCATCCTCATGGCTTTCCAGTGGACTCCTTCCAGCAGGTCCCTGTCTCTCCTGAACTGAGTAGCCCAAAACTGGACAGCGTATCCCAGGTGTGGTTTCAGCAGGGCAGAGTAGAGGTGGGGAAGAACCTCCTTAGACTTGCTGGCCACACTTTTCCTTACGCACCCCAGGATGCCTTTGGCTCCCCTGGCCACCAGGGCACATTGCTGGCCCACGCAGAACTTGCTGAAATAACAGTGGAATTGTTACTTTTATTTCTACCAAAGCAATCTATTTATTCAATGGGGGGTGATTTACATTTAACATGTGTAAGTGCTACTGCCATCTCTCTTCTTCATTTTGATATTAAAATCCTATCTTCAGGAGAATCACTTAGCTCTTTTGTCCCTGTATTTCTGTAGAGCACACAACATTGTTTGCTACTGAAAAAGAAAAGCTAGGTTGTTGATCCAGCTGTTAAATCATGTCTACAATGTATCATAAACAGTCCAGAGATATAAAGCAAGAATCTAATTGACCAATACTTGAGTAGTGTGTGACATTATGTAGCTGTTTTAGCTGGCTTTGTAACATCACAGAAATCTATAACTTCATACTTCATGAGTCAGAATCAATAAACTTGTCGTTACAGACTCCAAAATCAATCTTGCCTTACATGCTCCCCTTGCTTTTACTTCTTTCTATTTTACTTCCACTTCCTAGCAAAACAAAACACACTGCTGTGAGAATATATAATCTTTTGAGCTAAGTAAATCAGATGAATCAGGAATATGAACTGTATGAGCAAAATCACTTACCGTCGTTTTCAGGGCTGAGCGTTGCAACAAGCACTTCAGAGGCGGCATCTGCACCCAAGCTGGTATTCCACTCTAGCCACAGTCTCTCATTCCTCTCTCAGATATTTTTCAGGTTATTGTGGCTTAAAACTAATATTATCAGCCTTAGGCAAATGAAGACTTCAGATGAAATTCAGAAGCCAATCTCTAATTTGTCTTGTGATGTATGGAACTCTTCTGTCCTTCCTCCTGAGAACAATCCTGATCTCCTGTATTGTGATTATAGCTTTGCCATCCTACGTTTACCTCCCCACTTCGAGCACTCCAGCCTTGTTGGTGCTACACTTCATCTACTTACCTCCTTAAATACACATCCAGATGTCTTAAAGCCTCTACCACACCAATGTCATTGATCACCCCAAGGAATTTCAGAAGTTCAGTCATTGAAAAAAGCAATGTAGGGCACTGCTGTCATTCTAAAAATGTTACTGCAGCAGCTGTGTCGTGGGAATTATTTCTGTAATGTCTCTTTGACCTTGTAGCACATGATAAATTATTTGAAATCCTTACCCTTTCAGGAAGGAGGAGTAAGATCCTTCAGATATCCTATAGAGAAAGAGGACGTTCATGGGAAGAGCATCCCCAGATGTTTGGAAGTCCGAGAAATCACTTACCTTCATATTTCTAAGGTTTGTCCTAGTTATCAGAAGGGAAAAAAAAAAAAAAAGAAAAGAAAAAAGAAAAGCAAGTGAATATCACCAATATTTAAATGACTAAAATTATAGTAAAAACAGGCCCTGTGTTTCTCTCATAGGGGATTTTGTTGTTTGCTCAGTGAAAATCTAGTAATTCTCTTGCCAATGACATGTTTTGCCATTTAAACATCTGAAGGATCACAGGATATCAGGGGATGGAAGAGACTCAAAGAGATTATCAAGTCCAACCACCCCCCTGCC
Organism: Pogoniulus pusillus; assembly: GCF_015220805.1. Classification (NCBI taxonomy): domain Eukaryota; kingdom Metazoa; phylum Chordata; class Aves; order Piciformes; family Lybiidae; genus Pogoniulus; species Pogoniulus pusillus. The sequence goes on along the minus strand of NC_087294.1, from coordinate 11,700,728 downwards.
AGAGCAGGACCATACAATCTAGCTCAGGTCACAGAGGAACACATCCAGACAGGCTTTGAAAGGCTCCAGAGAAGGAGACTCCACAACCTCTCTGGAGAGCCTGTGCCAGGGCTCTGGGCCCCTTACTGTAAGGAAGTTCTTCCTTGTGTTGAGGTGGAACCTCTTTTGCTGCAACTTACACCCATTGCTCCTTGTCCTATCACAGGGAGCAAGTGAGCAGAGCCTGTCCCGCTCTCTCCTGACCCCCAGCCCTCAGATGTTTCTAAACATTTAGTAAATCCCCTCTCAGTCTTCTCCAGACTAAAAAAACCCAGGTCCCTTAGCCTCTCATCATCAGGCAGTGTTCCAGTCTTCTAATCATCCTCATAGCCCTCCACTGCACTTTCTCCAGCAGATCCCTGTCCCTCTTAAACTGGGGAACCCAAAATTGAATGCAGTATTCAAGATGATGTCTCACCAGGGCAGAGTAGAAGGGAAGGAGAACCTCCCTTGATCTGCTGGACACACTCTTCTTAATACACCCCAGTATCCCCTTGGCCTTCTTGGCCAGAAGGCCACATTGCTGTCCCATGGATAATTTTTTATCCATCAGGAATCCCAGGTCCCTCTCCAAGGAAGTATTTGAACCATACATGAAAACAATTTGAACAAAAATAACCTATCTGAGTAAGATAGGCCACAATCTCAAAAGCAAACAAGAAACTTGCTATGATCTTTGATATCATTTATTTATGAAGTACATCATTTCGTTATTCTTCATCAGCGTAATTCTGCTACCAGATCTGAGGTTTCATCTTGCAAAAGGAACATACAAATAGTACATTTTCTACACCATGTAGGTCCTGGCACTGTCTGAACCCCAATAATCTGAGTACTAATCTCCTCTGAGCACAGTTTTCCTGTATTCCCCTCATTATTTATTTATATCTCCAAATAGCCCAGACACCGCTTAGGATGCAGTTTAATAACCTTGGCTCATAGCATTGAGCTATTAGTGCATTTGTAAAGAGCATTTGTTGGTGTTTATTTTGCTGTGTCAACCCACTGGAGCACTTAACATAGGTTGGTAAATGAGGAGTTTGAGAAAGGAGGGAGAGAAGTTAGCAGGTGTCGTGCATTTGCAGAGCTGCGTTTGCCACACTGAATGTGCAATCTCAGAAAGACTTGGCTTAAAATGGCAGAGAAGAATGAAAAGATTATGATGTGTGGCATAATTATTTTTGTTCTTGACATTTTTTTTCACAGGTTCTGGCATATTTTTTGACCATTTGTAAGGAGGACAGAGCAATTCCTCCATGCAAGATGCCGTGTCAGCCTTAATTGGCTTGTCTGATCTTTCTGAAATAGGGTATGTGGATTCTTTCCAATATTAATAGCTGTGCATCTGTTAGCATAAAAGTGGGGCAGATTTGTGATCAATAAACCTACACATGTATCTGAAGAGATCAGTAGCACTGAATGAATCTAATCATGTCATTATAAAAAATCAGCCATTCTGCTAGTCATCTGTATCTCTTGATTTTGGTGGTATTTAATTCTGCTCTGATATTTTAAATGGTCAAAGTATCATTATTTCCTTACATTTTTACTTCCCTTCCCTTCCCTGCTCCTTTCCTTTCCTGTTCCTTTCCTTTCCTTTCCTTTCCTTTCCTTTCCTTTCCTTTCCTTTCCTTTCCTTTCCTGGCCTTGCCTTGCCTTTCTTTGTATATCCTTCCATTCTCTTCCTTTGCCATTCCTTGCCTTGGTTTTCCTTGCCTAGCCTTTCCTTCCCAGGAGAGGAGAGTGTTCTCAAAAAGACAAGGTTTTGGCTTAATTCTGTGGGGATTAAGTACATGTCTACAATTGGATCAAAAGCCTGAGCTCAAAGGGAACAGAAAGAACCTATAGATCTCAGTAATTTCCTTTCATATAAATCATAGAACCATAGATTCATTCCAGATGGAAGAGTGTTCAAGACCATTGAGTCCAACTGTTCACCTTGCACTTCCAAGTCACCACTGAATCATGTCCCTCAGCATCACCCTTAGGCTGTTGCAGTGCTTTGCAACCCTTCCAGTGAAGAAACCTTTGAAATTATCCAATCCAAACCTTCCCTGCTGCAACTAGAGGCCATTTCCTCCCATTCTATCACTTGCCAGAAAAAGGTTCAGAAAACACATCTCCAACCTTACAGGCATGTAGCAGACAATGAACCAACACGGCCAGGCAAGAGATTGTTTCTTTTAGGAGACCTAATAGGTTTAGGGGAAAAATGTATCACCTCACTTTATAGAGATGGAAGAGGTAACTGCTTTTCAGTCAATGAATGCAAGAGTGACTGCATGTGTGTGTGAAAAGGCTAAATTTAGATCCGAGTGAACAGACTATACAGCTAATAGTCACTTACCTGCTTTCAAGGAATGATAATAATTCAAAGGAGGTGAAGAAAGGGTCTACTTGAGCATCCCAAAACTGGTTTTGCTAATTAAATAATAGTATTAAGCTAGACATATTTGTTAAGTTAGAAAAAAGTAAACACGGTGACATAACACCAAGAAAAGGGTAGGAGAGCCCTGCAGAGGGACCTTGCCAGGCTGGATGGGTGGGCAAAGGTGAATGGGGTGAGATTTAACAAGGCCAAGTGCAGAGTTCTGCACTTTGGCCACAACAACCCCAAGCAGTGCTACAGGCTGGGGACATAGTGGCTGTGAGCAGCCAGGAAGAAAGGGACCTGGGGGTAGTGGTAGAGAGGAGCTGAAGATGAGCCAGAAGTGTGCCCAGGTGGCCAGGAGAGGCAACGGCATCCTGGCCTGGATCAGGAAGTGTGGCCAGCAGGACAAGGGAGGTTATTCTTCCCCTGGATTCAGCACTGCTCAGGCCACACCTTGAGTCCTGTGTCCAGTTCTGGACTCCTCAATTCAAGAGTGATGTTGAGATGCTGGAACATGTCCAGAGAAGGGCAACAACGCTGATGAGGGGCCTGGAGCACAGCCCTGTGAGGAGAGGCTGAGGGAGCTGGGGGTGTGCAGCCTGCAGCAGAGGAGGCTCAGAGGTGACCTCACTGCTGTCTTGGAGGTCTCTTCCAACCTGGTTGATTCTATGATTCTATGATCACTTTTCTTGCTTTTGAGAGAGAATCTTGATAAGAGTGAAGTTCCATCACTTCTCCCTGAGGATTTTAGGGGCTTTTTGTGTGTTTTGTTTTGGTTTCTTTTTTTTTTTCCCCAAATGCAAGTTATAATGCTACACACATGGTCCCTGGCAGGATGTTTTAAGAAGCAAAATGTCAAAGATTTGCAATACAAAAATGCTTTCCCTTTGTATTGAAATTGTAGTGAAGACATGAAAATTATTTCAGTTGTCATAGAAATCATATAGAGGGAATTCATTTTTCACCTGTGGTCGGTTCAGATCTGCAGCCATGTGAAGTGCTGTTGCTGCCCTTCCTCGGTCTGGTGGGGAACTTAAAGGTCAGCAGAGGTTTATGTGCTACACAGAGTAGCTGACACCTAGCAAGGTAGCTATAATGACTTATTTTTCCCTTAATACCTAAAACTTGTACTTTTTTTGGTTTTAACTCAGAAAGGGATCCCTGTACAACTTTGTGGAAACAGGAATGGTCTCTCTTCCTGATTCTCATCTGGGAGGAGTTAATATTTTTGCTCTCCTCCCTGCATCCTTTTGCCAAATGAGCCATTAAAATGACATGCAAGAGCTTCAAGTTAGAATTACTCTAAATTATGTATTTCCTTTGATGCTACTCTGCTCAGATGTCTGGGAGATATGAGCTTGATTTCACATCCCAATCTCACATTCCTTCCCATTTAAACAGAAAACCCATGAATAGTAACTAGTAATTAATAACCTTCTCCAACTTGTCATCTCTCTCAGGCCCTGAGAGAGAGATTGCTTCCCCCATCAGCACAATAGAAATTGTGAGGAAATAACAATTCAGTTGTGGATAGTATTGTATTTTCTGTGGTGTTCCTTAATAGCAAGTTATTGCTTGAAGTCTGAGAAAAACCTCTGACCACAAAATGAGTTAATCTGTCCTCCCCACTGCCTTGTTAGGAACCCCACTGGGTCTGAAGACCTATTATAGTAGGAAAACTACCTATTTTTTCCCAAAGGAAGCAGGTTTTGTGGGCCATTTATAAGAATGAGAGACAAGGTTTTGATCCACCTCATTCTTAAGTTCCAGTATTAGATATTGATCCTCAGTACCAATGACTGTGTTCTCCTACAACTATGCAACTAGGTCATCATGGGGAGAAACTGTATGAAATAGACCCAAAATAGACCCAACAATTCCTGTCCCTCTGGAATGATATCAAAACTTCCTGCACTCCTTCTGAGTGTCACCAAATCCAAAGGCAACTTTGAATTTGCATTACTACTTCACTACCAAATACCTTGTGAGGCTGGATGATTATTCTTCATAAATAGATGTAAGCATATTTGAATATTGGAAAATTATTGTGGCTTTTCTTTTTAAAGCAAAAAAATAAACACCACTTTGTTGTACATATTGATAGAGATTGTTAAATAAATTCATTTTCATCTGCAAATATTGATGTGTACATAGACTGTAGGATGCTGACTTTTGCTGTCATCAAGCTTATTTGTTTCTCATTGCCTGCCCCACAACTGAATTGTCCCCTCTGAGCTCAGCCAAGCTCTGAGGGACTGCAAAGTGACCCTCCAATGCCCAAGAACCCCATGGGTGAACAGCACCTGAGCTTTCAGCCCCATCTAAACCCTTCCTGTCAATACAAACCTTCTGACTGCAGCAGTCCTCTGCTTTTGGTGGGGGTTTTGGACAGCAGAGCTACTTGGAAGAGTCTCTCAGAACACACTGGAGTTGGGGCTATGCAGACCTCACTGCTGGCTACAGCTACCTGAAAGGAGGCTGTAGCCAGGTGGGGTTGGGCTCTGCTGCCAGGCAGCCAGCAACAGAACAAGAGGACACAGCCTCAATCTGTGGCAGGGCAGGTCTAGACTGGATGTTAGGAGGAAGCTGTTGGCGGAGAGAGTGATTGGCATTGGAGTGGGCTGCTCAGGGAGGTGGTGGAGTCCCCATCCTTGGAGGTGTTTAAGAGGAGGCTGGATGAGGCACTCAGTGCCATGGGTTAATTAGAAGGGTCAGTGACAGGCTGGACTCGGTGATCCTAGAGGTCTTTTCCCACCTGGTTAATTCTGTGATTCTGTGAATTCTCAACAAGTTTCTGTGTTGGATATTTTGACCCATATACTCCTAGGATTCCTCATGTGTGTACAGCAGTAGGCCCATGCACAATTAATTGCAGGGTTTGGAATTTAAGAAGTGCACCATGAAATTGCAGGAAATATTTAATGAAAAAGACCTACTTTTGTAAAGAACCATACCAATACTACACATTTTTTGAAAGATTGTTGATTTGAGTATGATAATACATCATTTTGCAACAATCAGAACCTGTGATCGTTGCCTGTGAACAGAGTAGGAATTGAAGAGTTAACCTCAGAGTTAGTAATAATGGATAGAACTTTGGCAGGGAGAAGAAAAAAAGAGGAGTGTACCTTTAAAATAAAAACATCCTTTCTGCCTTGTTTTGCCTTGCAGAGTCTCAACAGTGGTTTATAAACATCCATTGAATCACACATTCCTCCTCATCTACTTCTCATGAGTAAAGGGAAGTTCAGAGAGATTAAAGGGTTTCTCTATGAAGTAGTATGAGTCTACTGTGAAATAGTGAATGGGTGGAAGAGCTGAAGGCAGAATTCAAGGGTTTGAGTGAGAAAGCCACATCATGCAAAAATTTCATTGTGAAATTAAAAAACAGGTCTTAAATACCAAGGACAGTGCTCATTATAGGTATACATCTGGATCCAATCTAGTGAAGGCAACATTTACATGCTAGAAGGAACAAAATTCAGCTTTGTGATGGAAGTATTCAAATCTCATTTGAGACTGTTTTCCAGTAATAACATGGCTGTTTGTGGGTGAAAACAGACCCCTGGAAACTGTTTGTACATCAAAGAGCAATTTGTGATTTTATGTATCCAGATCTATGCATGTGTATACTAATACATGTATATTTTTATGTACACACATAACTAATAAAATCATGTTATTAAAGCTACAGATACAAGAAGAACGATGAGACCAAAAAAGGTTACCAGACAATGACCATTTTAATTCAAAACTACACAAAATCAACAGGGCAAATTTAATCCAGCTGTAATCCTGACCATGAACCAGAGGCAAAAAACAATAAATTGCATTATTTCATCTGAAAACTTACTTGGGTTTCCAGATATATGGGCAGTTGTTTTGCAATATCTATAATTTCTCTTTCGAAAGAGAGTTAGTTCTGCAAGCAACGGCAAGAAATGAGATATATTTAAGATGTTTATTGGCTTTTGTACTGACAACAGCAAGATCCACTGAAACCTTTGGTGAACTTAAAACTAAGATTTCAGCATTTCAGAAAACTCGTGATGTTTTTCTTCTTGGAGATTTATTTGGCTCTGTTATATCTGGCACTAGCTGGCCAACAACTAACAACACAGCACAGTGGTGACTGCACGATGCTGTCTCTGTTCTCACTGTGAGCCAGTCAAAGATTCTTATTTTAAGTATCCTTAACAACTTGTTCTAGTGGTGGAAAATAATCTACTAAACTTGTCACCCACTGACAACCACAGAAATAATATTCATCAAGAAATGTTTCAGTCTATTACTTTTGGAATGTTATCAGAGAAGATGTGTAAAGCAGACGTCTTGGTAATTGTATGGACTTATCTCATCAAGGCCTCTGAGTCAGCTCAGCACCCAATTGTCAATGGCCTTAGCTGCAGATACTGAGTAAGGATTTCAACGTGTGCTATACTGCAATTTCCTTTGCACCTTGTCATTTCTGTCTTTCACACGTTTTGCTTGTTTCATATCTCAGTAAAATTTTAGCTTCCCAGGCAGCTGCCAGTGGCTGCTGCAGTATGGCTGGCACCTTCACCCCGATCACACCACAGTCAATAAAAAGTGTCTCAATGATTTCATCAAGACCTGGATGAGGTTTTTTTTGGGATGTCTTCTGTAACAGTCCCATTAAATTCCACTGTCATGCTCTCAGTCACATAGGAAGCTTAAAATCCAATTCCTTCTTGCAAGACCCAAACAGCTGAACATGAGCCATTTCTGATCCACCTTCACAACTCAGCAAAGTCAGTAATCTTACATTATTAGGTAGGAGAATGAACAGATATGTTGGTTTTCTGGGGGGGGGGGGGGTGTTGTTTTTTTCTTTGCTGCTGCCTGCAAGGATTTGTCTATTTAACAAACTATTTAATAATTCTGATCTGGATTATTTATCCAGAGAAAAAGGTTGAAAGGTTGCTATGTTCAGGGGTCCCTGGTGATGCTTTTTCTACATGAAAGAGGCAATACTTTTATATATACACACATATATATCTGTGACAGCCCTTCCAATAGCAAAAAAAAAAAAAAACCCAGGGTGGTAACTTTACACAAAAAGTATTGTGAGTTCTCATGCCAAAATTTACTGTTTCTTTTGTTCATGTGGGTGGAATTCAACTCACCTCACCTTCAGTCATCTACAACTTAGTCACATCACCTGGGTTTTATCTATAGCCAGGAAGAGAAAAGCAATGCATTCAATCCTAAAACAAGCAATTCAGGTAAATGGAATGACTCACCCTCTAATGAACTTTGTCTTTCTGCATTAATTATAGTACCTAAATAATTAATTCAGGCTAGACACGTGTAATTTCTCTGTCCCACTATTAATTTTTAATTCCAGAGAGAAATAAGACCTATTCTATTCTAAAGACAGACTTCAGGAGAAGTGTGGCCAGCAGGTCGAGGGAGGTGATTCTCCCTCTCTGCTCCACTCTGCTGAGACCACATCTGGAGTACTGTGTCCAGTTCTGGAGCTCACATTACAAGAAAGATGTGGATGTGCTGGAGTGTGTCCAGAGAAGGGCCACAAGGATGCTCAGAGGACTGCAGCACCTCTCCTATGAGGACAGACAGAAAGAGTTGGGGATGTTGAGTCTGGAGCAGGGGAGGCTCCCAGAAGACCTTCTTGTGGCCTTCCAGTATCTGAAGGGGGCCTACAAAAGAGCTGGGGAGGGACTTTTTAGGCTACCAGATAGTGACAGGACTGGGGGGATGGAGCAAAGGTGGAGGTAGGTAGGTTCATACTGGATGTGAGGAGGGAGTTCTTCAGCATGAGAGTGATGAGAGCCTGGAATGGGTTGCCCAGGGAGGTGGTTGAGGCCCCATCCCTGGAGGTGTTTAAGGCCAGGCTGGATGAGGCTGTGAGCAGCCTGATCTAGGGTAGGATGTCCCTGCCCATGGCAGGGGGATGGGAACTGGCTGATCCTTGTGGTCCCTTCCATCCAGCCTGGCCTTCTTCACCTTCATGGTGAAGAACATCTTTCCAACATAAGACAGCAGTCATCTTTACTTTCAACTTTGTATTAGTTTTGTAGCAGAGAAAATTAAATGAAAATCTATTTAATGCAGATTTTAATTTCAGGTTTGTATTTGAGATGGGTTTGAAGCCAACAATCCAAACAGTTGCCGAGACACAGCAGTTAAAATCTCTCACAAATATATTTAAATTCAAAGAGTCTTGAATCTCTTTTTTGGTTTTGGGTTTTTTTTCTTCCTTCTTGTGTTTTTCCTCTAGATAAATGCTAACCTTTTATGAGATTATTATCATTGCCAGTAATTGTTAACAATAATATTGTTAATACTAATTAGCAAGAACGCTCCTACACCCAGAGCAAAAATAAGCACAGCTGAAAACACAGGCAAGGTGCTTGTTAGGGAACTGATCAAACAAGCTTAATTATGACCCCCAGATAAAGGCACTGCCATTAAGCCATTAAATTATCACAGATAAGACAGACTCTTAGTCACTGTCTGAGGATAAATCACAGCTAACAACAGCAAGGAAATCAGATTTCAGCTGCTAATCCTTTTGAGGTTAGTGACGAGCACCATTTCCCCTACTGCTTTGCATCTATTTATATTGCACTCCGAACCCCCACATGGCCTCTGCTTATCTGCAGCTCTAGATAATTTATGCCCATCAGTGTATCACCTCGCAGGGAGGCTGCTAGCGGCAATGACGACTTTCAGGAAATCTGATTCCTTGAAATGCTAATCCTCTGGAGATCACTGCACATAAATGGGGTTTCCAACCACCATTTACTCTTGTTTATTGGTGTCAGAGATTAGCACTTTACCACTGCCTTTCAGACAGCTGCTCGGTTTGGGAATAAGGTGATCATTTTAACATATGAAGCCGTCCTGAGTCCTAGCAAAAGCAAAATAAGTTTTATGTATGTAATATGAGTGACTGAAGGGGCTGGGGATGGTTAGTTTGAAAAAGAGGAGGCTGAGGGTAGACTTCATCACTATCTACCTGAAGGGACATTGTGGAGAGGCTGCTTCTGGGTTCTTCTCAGAGGTAATTGGAGACAGAACAAGAGAGAATGGCCTCAAACTGAGACTGGGCAGGTTTAGATTATGTATTAGGAAAAAGTTTTTCGTGGAGAGAGTGGTCAGGCACTGGAATGAGCTGCCCAGGGAGGTGGTGGAGTCACCAACCCTGGAGGTGTTCAAGAAAAGCCTGGATGAGGCACTTAGTGCCATGGTCTGGTTGACTGGATAGGGCTGGGTGCTAGGTTAGTCTGGATGATCTTGGAGGTCTCTTCCAACCTGGTTGATTCTATGATTCTATGTGTCTAAAGATTACTTGGATGTGGTGCTTAGGGACATGGCTTAAGTTGAATCTTGTAGAGTAGGGTTATAGGCTGGACTTGGTGATCCTGAGGGGCTTTGCCAACCTGGATGTTTCTGTGATTCTGTGATCTCTTAAAAATATTTGTAAATGTTTTGTGCTACATGAAAGCCTGATCTTAAATGCCTCATTCTTCAGACCCTAATCTACAAAAGAATGTACATTTCTGTGTAGCTTTAATCCTGTGGGTGATCACAGCAACTTCGGTGCGGTACTCTTGTACTTAGATTCGAGGTGTGCCTAAGAGCCTTGCTGGATCAGGACTCAGCAGTGTGATGCTCAGCAGTTTCATTCAGCTGTGATTGGTACTTCCTGCACTGAAATGGTCACTGATGAGAAAGAACATATGATTAGGAATTTTTAAAAAGCTTTAAAAAGCTTTTCCCCCACATTAATGTTGTTGAACTGCTAAGAAGTCTTTTAGCATTTGGCTGGCAGTTAGCTGTCATGCTTCTTAGTGCCACAGGCTGTTCCTAAATGAACACCTACAAGAACCAAATTCAAACGTGCCTATTAGTGGCACAATGAAATCTTGAACAGTAGGCACATAATGCTGCTGAAAATAAGTGGAACTAAACACATAGTTCAGTATCCAATTTCTTTTTCTGTTGTACTCAGGTTCAGCAGTCACACTGGATGAGATCACACCGAGTGACATGACTGATTACTAATTATCCAAACGTTCTGATGGTAGCTGTTGGTGGCAGCTACTGAGATACAGTACTATGTGTCAGGGAGATAAGGAGAGGCAAGAAATTAAGTTGACCTTGAGATTTCATTACATTTAATGTCATCTAATAGCACCTGATATATTTAATCCTGGTTAGATTGTCCTTACCAAATCCATTCCCACAGGCAATCACGATTAAAAGATAGAAAGAAAAATTGGAATTAAAAAATGAGAAAGAAAAGGAAAAAGAAAAAAGGAAAAAGAAAAAAGGAAAAAGAAAAAGAAAAAGAAAAAGAAAAAGAAAAAGAAAAAGAAAAAGGAGAAAGAAAAAGAAAAAGAAAAATGAGAAAGAAAAAGAAAAAGAAAAAGAAAAAGAAAAAGAAAAAAAGGAAAAAGAGATGGAAAAAGAAAAAAAGAAACAAGGGGGAAAAAAGAAGGGAAAAAAAGAAGAGTAAAAAAAAGGAAAAAAAGAATGAAAGAGGAAAAGAAAAAGAAAAAAGGAAAATAAAAAATGGAAGGAAAAGGAAAAAGAAAAAAGAAAATGAAAAAAGGAGAAGGAAAAAAAAGGAAAAATGGAAGGAAGAAGAAAAAGAAAAAGAAAAAAGGAAAAGGAAAAAAGGAAAAAGGGAAGGAAAAATTTAAAAAATAAAAAGAAAAAAAGATAAGGAAAAGAGAAAAGGAAAGAGAAGGAAAATGAAAAAGGAAAATAAAAAGAAAAGGAAAGAAAAAAGTGAAATGAAGAAAAGAAAAAAGGAAAAAAAGAAAGGGACAAAGAGAAAAGAAAAAGCAAAAGAAGATAAGTTTCTTAATGTCTATACTGTTGTGTCCTTACATATAAGCATGTCTACGAAGGCAGCCTGGAGGGAAGGAAATAGGGAACGTAATGTCCCCTGTTTTAAAGGGGATACTTTCATTACTTTAAAGTACACATTATATAACTTTGAGGCTTTTTTCTTGGATCCCTTGGGGGAATGCTGTTAGCCAGCAATTCTGCTAATCTTCTCCAAAAGCACAGGAGTGAGTGGAAAATAAAACTGTTCTCTAAATAAAAGCAAAGGGCAGACCTCACCATCTGACCATGAGGAGAAACTTCTTTACTTTGAGGGTGGTGGAGTCTTCACCTCTAAAGTCCCACCTAGATGCTCTCCTGTGAAGTCTGCTCTAGGTGTACCTGCTCTGGCAACGGAGCTAGACTGTATGATCTCCAGGGGCCAGCTCCAACCTCTATCATCCTGTGATTCTGTGATGTGCAGATTATGCCCCTGAGTGAGTTTGTTTTGGTTGTTTTTTTTCTGGTTTGGGATTTTTTTGGGGGCAAGACTCCAGAAAGTTAAATCTTTATACATATGAAGATTTCCCTGCAATTTTAATTCAAGTATCATGCAAAGGCAACAATCATGTCCCTAAGAGCCAGGTTCACACACTGCTTGAACCTCCAGGGATGGTGACTCCAACACTGCCCTGGGCAGCCCATTCCAATGCCAAGCACTTTCTCTGTGAAGAACTTCCTCCTAACATCCAGCCTAGACCTACCCTGGCACAGCCTGAGGCTGCGACCCCTTGTTCTGTTGATGGTTGCCTGGCAGAAGAGACCAACCCCCCACTTGGCTACAGCCTCCCTTCACATAGCTGTAGCCATCAATGAGGTCTGCCCTGAGCCTCCTCTTCTGCAGGCTGCACACCCCCAGCTCCCTCAGCCTCTCCTCACAGGACTGTGCTCCAGGTCCCTCACCAGCTTTGTTGCCCTTCTCTGGACACATTCCAGTATCTCAACATCTCTCTTGAATTGAGAGGCCCAGAACTGGACACAGCACTCAAGGTGTGGCCTGAGCAGTGCTGAGTACAAGGGAAGAATATTGTTCTGGAATGCCAAGTATTAGGGTGTAGAGAGGGTTTGAAATACTCTATTACAGAAAGTTTTGAAATACTCTTGTCCAAGCTACTATCAATTATGGTTGACAACTGTGAATCTCCTTCTAGGCTTCACTTAGCTGAAATATTTAATGAAGCATACAACCAACTACCTGTATTTGTTACAAAACCTGCCTCCAGTCTCACCATCTCAATTTGCTTTACTTGGTGCTTCAACTTTAATAAGAACTTCTGTCCACTGGTTAGAATTTCATTTGCAATATTGAAGTGGAGAGACTTCCCTGTGGCATCTACACCAATACACACAGCATGGGTATCAAACAGGAGGATTTGGAAGCTGTTGCACAGTAGGCAAATGATTGCATAGTAGAATAGAAACATGTTGGGATGTCTCATTCAACTGTGTGCTGCAGTGGCTGGGTATAAACTCTCCAGAAAGGATAGGCAAGGAAGTAGAGATGGTGGAGTGGCCCAGTATGTCAAGGAGTGGTTTTGACTGTCTAGAGCTGAAAGATTCTGTGTTTGGGGGTAAGAATCAGGAGGAAGGTAAACAAAGCAGATATCATAGTAGGAGCTCATTATAGACCACCCAGCCAGGATCAAAAGGCAGAGGAATTATTCCATAAGCAGCTAATCATTACCTCCTGCTCTCACAGGGGACATCAACTTACCATATGTCTCCTGGAAACACAATGCAGCAGCCAAGAAACAGTCTAAGATGTCCCTGGAATGTGTGGAAGATAACTTTGGGGCACAGCTGATGAGTGAGCCAGCTGCATGAGGTGACCCACTGGACCTGCTGTTTATGAATAGAGAAGGACTTGTGGGTGGTGTAACAGCTGGAGGTCATCTTGGGCACAGTAATCATGAAATGATAGAGCTGTCAATCATCAAAGAAGTGGAGAGGTGTGTCAGCAGAACTGCTACCTTGGACTTCTGCAAGGCAGCCTTTGACCTGTGTAAGACCCTGTTTGACAGTGCATTGGGAAGCAATTCTGAAGCACAAAGGAGCCCAGGAAGGCTGAGCATTCTTCAAGAAGAAAATCTTTACAGGGCAGGCTGTCACCGTGAGCTGAAAGATGAGCGGCAGGAAAGAAGACAGACCTGGCTGAGCAGAGAGCTTTGCCTGGAACTCAGGAAAACAGTGAAGTCTATGGCCTATGGAGGAAGAGACAAGCTGCACAGGGAGAAAATTAGAAGGGCCAAAGCCTAAGTAGAACTTAATCTGGCTACTGCTGCAAAAGACAATAAAAAATGTTTCTATAAATACACCTGCAACAGAAGAAGGGCTAAAGAGAATCCCCCTCCTTTATTGGGAAACACAGTGACAAAGGAGGAGGAAAAGGCTGATGCTGAATGCTGTCTGTACTCAGTCTTTAATAATAAGATCAGTTGTTCTCTGAGTGCCTAGCCCTATGAGCTGAAAGACAGGGATGGGAAGAAGAATAAAGCCGAGAGGGAATGGTTAGTGACCTGCTGCATCACTTAGACACACACGAGTCTATGGGGCCAAATGAAATCCACCCAGAGGTACTGAGCAAGCTGGCAGAAGTACTGGCAGAAGTGCTCACCAGGTCACTTCCAATTGCTTCTCAGCAGTCTTACCTAACTAGCTTGATCCCAGCTGAATGGAGAGTGGTGCATGTGATACCCACCTATAAGAAGGGTCAGAAAGAGGATCTGGGAGGCTACAGACATGACAGTCTGGCCTCGATGCCAGGGAAGGTCACAGAGCAGTTCATCTTGAGTGCCATCATGCAGCATGTAGAGAACAACCAAGTGATCAGGCCCTGTCAGCATTGGTTTATGAAGGGCAGGACCTGTTTGGCAAACATGATCTTTCATGACAAGATGACCTGCTTAGTCGAAGAGGGAAGGGCTGTGTGTGTTATCTGTTTGGACTTTGGTAAAGCATTTGCCACTGCATTCTCCTGGAGACACTGGCTGCACAAGGCTTGGACATACCCTTGCTGGGTGAAAAACTGGCTGGCTGGCCAGACTCGAACTGTTGTGGTGAACAGAGCCATATCCAGTTGGTAGATGGTCACAAATAGTGTTCCCCAGGGCTCAGTGTTGGGACCTGTTCTGTTTAATATCTTTATCAGTAATCTGGACCAGGGGAGTAAGTACCCGCTCAGTAGGTTTGATGCAGATGACACTAAGTTGGGAAGGAGTGCTGGTCTGCTGAGGGTTAGGAGGCTCTACAGAGAGTTCTGAACAGCCAGGATTGATAGGCAGTAGCTGATGTTATGAGGTTCAGCAAGTACAAGTGCCAAGTCCTGCACTTGAGTCACAACAATCCCATGCAATGCTGCATGCTAGGGGAAGAGAGGCTGGAAAGCTACCTACCAGAGAAAGACCCGAGGCTGTTGATTGACAGCTGGCTGAACATGAGCTAGCAGTGCACTCAGGTGGTCAAGGAAGCCACTAGTATCCTGGTGCTTACCAGAAATTATGTGGCCAGCAGGACCATGGAATTGATTGTCCCTCTCTACTTGGCATTGATGAGACTGTGAGATTGCACTTCTAATACTGTGTGCAGTTTTGAGCCCCTCACTCCAAGATATTGAGGTGCTGAGTATGTCCAAAGAAGGGCAATGAAGCTGTTGAGGAGTCTAGAGAACAGGTCTTACGAGGAGCAGCTGAGGAAACTGAGATTGTTTAGCTTGGAGAAAAGGATGCTCGAGGAAGACCTTATCTCTCTCTACAACTACTTGAAAGGAGATTGTATCAAGGTGGGTGCTGATCTGTCTTCCCAGGTAACAAATGATAAGACAAGAAGGAATAGCCTCAAGTTGCTCCTGATTAGGTTTAGATTGGACATTAGCAAAAATGTCTTCACTGAAAGGGTTATCAAGCACTGGAATGGCCTGCCCAGGGAACTGACTGAGTCACCACCCCTGGAGTTATTTAGAAGATGTAGATGTGGTGCTGAGAGGCTTGGTGATGGATTTGGCACTGTTAGGTTAATGGTTGGATGTGATGATCTTTAACAACTCTTCCAACCTAAACAATTCTATGATTCTGTAATTCTGTTCCATAAAAGTGCAGACATCTGTGTGTACAAGAGTGAGCTTGAGCATAAAATAAATCAAGGCTTTAAATATAAAAGTCACCAACTTGGGCTGTTCCTTTTATTTTAAGGCATCTCTTTTTCTATTTCTGAGGTTTGTAATAAACTGAGAACCCCTGTAGTTCCAGAGATTTGGACATCAATACTTAAAAAGTCAGACACCCAAAAATGTCTTCCAATTGAGTTTCCAAATTTTTGGGAAGCTTAATGTAAAGTTGTTACAGGAAAAAAAAAAAAGCTTTTACAGGACTAGAAAAGATGATTTCATTTATTTTATATTTTTATTCCCTCCAAAGAATCAATAATTTTTCACTTCCTAAATTCTGAGGGTTTGGATTAGAACAAAAGATTGAACCATATCCTTCTTTCAATAATGTTAAATATAGTTACCTTCCACACAAGCATGAGGCAAACAAATGGTGCAAGAACAAGTCCAAGGGAATGTAAAAGAAGAGCTAGAGAATGCACTGAGAAAAGAATGTGCATGTCCAGACTTTGACCTCAGTCTACACAGAAAGAGAATCATAGAATCAGACAGGTTGGAAGAGACCTCCAAGATCATCCAGTCCAATCTAGCACCCAGCCCTGGCCAATCAACTAGACAATGGCACCAAATGCCTCATCCAGGCTTTCCTTGAACACCTCCAGTGACAGTGACTCCACCACCTCCCTGGGCAGCCCATTCCAATGCCAATCACTCTCTCTGCCAACAACTTCCTCCTAACATTCAGCCTATACCTCCCCTGGCACAACTTGAGACTGTGTCCCCTTGTTCTGTTGCTGGTTGCCTGGCAGAAGAGATCAACCCCACTTGGCTACAGCCTCCCTTCAGGTAGTTGTAGACAGCAAACCTAGAAAGGTCCAGTACAATGGGCTGTGAACAAGGAGTGAGACTTCTTAAAGGACCTGGTGTGAATAGGCAACAACAGAACTGGCCAAAAAATAGTTCATCAACTTAAAGCTATTACTTAGAATTGTTTAACCATATTTAAAGCCACAACCTTTCTACCACTTCCTTCCTTTGTGTCCCTGAGTGTAGTAGATCTCCTAGAAATATCTTTACTGTTATTTGGCATCAGCATATAAAAAACCACTTTCTTTGCCATTTTATACAGAAAAGAGTCCATTACATACCAGAAAATACTATCTGACCTGGAATTTGTTATGAATTTTCCTCTAATCCCAGATTTCTGTTCAGTCTCATTTATTTTATTGCTGCCTGCCATTGTTACTCGATAAATCTCTCTCAATTAAATAATAGAACCCATTAAAGTCAGCAATATCAAAAAAATACTGTAAGAGTGGAGAGATTGGTCCAGCACATATGTCAAACAAACAGAGAAAGTAAGAATTTAATGATAAATGGTGGGAAATAGCCTACATTAATACAGATACTCAGACATAGGTGGTAGGAATAGAGGTGGTGGTGGTGGGGAAGTCATTCAGGGCTTATTCATTTTTAAAACATTGCATGGCAATTTGATTTGGTAGTTTGTGGAGTCTCTTAATTTTTGGCTTATTAGCTCCCAAGGTTCTACTAACTCAGAAAAAGATTTACAAGCATCTGCACTGTAATGAAACGTATGGAAATTCATAACACTTTCTCTAGGAGCATCACAAATCTCCTCTGACAGCTACTTCTCTTTTGTGGCTGGCTAGCCCAGTGTAACTTCAGCTTTTGAAAGAGTTACTTTTATCACTACAGAAAAATAACCATAGCAGAATACATTTCTGTTTGGGTTTTCTGTTTGGTTGGTTTTGATTTTGGTTGTTTGGGTTTTTTTTAATATAGGCAAGTGGAGATTTAAAAAAACTAATAATGAATTAAAAGCCTTTAATTCCTCCCTTCAAATATCCAAGATGCAACTCTAATTGTAAAACTCCAAATGTCAGTCATCACCCACTTATATCACCTACTTATTTCCCCTGCTATGTAAAATTTCTGGTATGTTATGAATCCTAATAACTCAGAGGGTATCCTCATGAGTCTACAACTGCATACTGTCAGTATTCACATAAAATAACACAGGGTCATGGCATAATCCTTATATAGACAGAGAATAGGTTCTGGAGAATGACTAAAATGCCATTTCAGTGAAGTTAAGCTGTGGGACAAACAGAAATTAGTCCTTTTTACAGAAGCAAGTTCAGCAGATTTTCTGAGTTAGACTTTGAATTATTCACACTGCTTTCAAGGATAGACCCCAGCTTAGACCTGCAATGAAACAGAAGCAGCTAGATGCAGGTCTGGGTTTTCACACTGATGGGGTAGCTCCCCAAAGTCCACTTAGTTATTGCCTAAACCTGGAAGCTCAATATTTACTGGGACAGAAAGAAAGAGAGGGTCGGGCAGCTCAGCACTGCAGTTTGCTGCTAGACCTCACTGTGGGAAATAGTTGGATAAACAAGGGGAATGTCTAACTGTGGGAGAGATGCTGAAAAGTCTCACCTCACAGCACCCTGTAATCCCATGAGTAGGGCAGCATTGAAAAATATACCAATATCAGTACACCATTCCCTTGTTTTATATCCCCCATCTGGCTCTTTCTGCGGTTCACTCAGCCTGTTCCCTGCTCAGTATGCTGGTGCCGGTGGAGGCTGCTGTTAAATACCCAGCTGTCCTCTCTCAGTTCAGAGGGATGTGTCTAATCTGGATTTATAGCTTCTGCAAGGAGGCAGGATATCTAAGAGGCTAAAGGCTATTCCTAAATGCACTTTATGGATCTAGCCCCCAGCAATTTTTCACTCTGAAGATTGTATAACCACTCTGTCAGAACCAGTAGGCAATAAGAAGGTCTAAATTCTACTTTAAAGCTTTCCAATTAATAAGACATAAATGACAATAGCTTGAAGCCTCCCTCCCCCATCCTGAAAAACACAGGAGTGAATTATAGCATCTGGGCATTTAAGTGTGTGCAAAGATTCCTGGGCTGAGGCATGAATTAAAACAAAGGATTTAAGCAAAAGTACTTTTATTAGTAATAAAGGGAAATGTGATATCTAAGAACTGTCAGATGAGAAAGTCTGATACAAAATGATTTTTAAAAGTTAAACCAGAAGCTGCCTGTAAGGAGCTGCAAAATGATTTTACAATTTCGAGTGCCATTGGCAATAAAGTGGTGATAAAATTTGATAAAGCAGAAAGAAATGCACAAGGGAAAAATAAGCCTAACTGTACATACACAGGCAGGTACTACAAATTAACTGTTGCTTGAGAAGAAAAAAAGATCATGTCTTAATATCAGACAGCTCTCTGAAAACATCAAGTCAAGCAGTCAGTATCAAGTGAAAGTGTGAAACAGGATATTTGGATGATTAAGAAAGAAACTGTAAACAAAATAGAAAACATATATATATATATATATCACTGTATAAATACACTGTATCGCTATATCACTGTATAAATACATCATACACTCTTATGTTGAATAATTCATGCAGCCCTGGTCATTCTATTTCAGAAGAAAGAAGGACAAGACAGAAAGAGAAAGAGAGACAGGAGGAAGCAAATTCACAGGATCTAGGACAAATTCAGACTATTAAACATAGTGCACCCTCTGATTTAGGAAGCATTTGAACTGTACATATTGGATACAGAGCCCTGAAGAGGTCTGGATATCAGCTGAAGGTGTCCCTAATCTGCAGGGTACAGTGGAGGCCCTGTGACAAGATTTATCCTTCCCAAGGCAGGACAACTGCCAGGCACACAGGGCTACATGGACTTGTTGTGTTAGTCAGTGCAGCTATGATAACTTTATGCACAACCAAGTGTCTTCTTGGAAAAGCCGATAAGTAACGATAGGAAAGGATTGGCAGGAAAAAATATAGGCAAGGTCAAAAAACCCAACCAACCAGACAAAACCCAACCAAAAAGAAAGAAACAAACAAAAAAGTAAAATAACCATGCTGTCCTTTACTCTCAGAATACATTAAAGTCCTCAGGGTTTTGTTTTCCCAGCTTTTTGACTTTACCATCACAAGGCTACTGAGGTAGCTGGTATTAAATCCCTTCCCAAGTCATAGATCCAGCTCAGTGTCTGAACTCAGAAGGTAGGTCAGACTGCAGGATTCAGAGGTGATGCCACCTTTCCCAATAGAATTTATCTGGGTTTGGGGTTGGGGTTTTTTTTGGTAGAAAAGGATATGAAGGTGCCACGCAGTAGGACCTCCCTCAGGGCCAAAAGACAGTTACACACATCTTCCGTAGCTGCTATCATACTAGAAGCAGAGGCAAAATTCTCCAAGATCAGTTTTGCTATTGCTTTATGATGACTTATTGCAAAAAAAAAAGTTTCATGCAACTGAGTTAATGAGCTTTTAAATGTGTAAAAAATGTTATGCAAAAAATCCAGCCTTACAGAGACATACTATGAATATTTCTTTGCAATCTCTTTCTTTAATGAGAAGTGTACTACTATAATACTTTGAGCTGCATTCAATTGTAAGGGGAATTTAAGCAGCATAGAGTTTTTAAGGTCATACCATGGCTATATGATTTAAATGAAGTGTTATTTCGTTAATAGTGGAGAGAAGTTGCTAAGGTGGGCCTGATTCTTCAGTTGCTGCTGAGCGTTGGGTTAAGTCTCTATACTTGGTGCGTTCTTTAGCAGCTAAGTTTCTCCTTTGACAGACTTGGTCCTGTAAACCTCGTTGCTAAAATGGTACCCTGAGGTGACAGTCATTAACTTAAGCAAAGTTCAAATTGAATAGTAATGGAAAATCACAACAACAAGAAAAAAAAACCCACCCAACTTGGCCATTGTTGCCAACTGAGAATCCAGTAAATCACCATTTACTGAAATCTCCAAGCAAATTAGGGACAAACCCAACCAGTTTGGTAATACTTCGGCTATGACTTTCAATTGTCTCCTTCTCACCTAGATGAATTATTTGAATCCTATCCAGAGTCATCAAGATATTCTTAGACGAGGTCATTGTCTCCACTAGACAACACTTAAATCATTCCACTTCTAGGAGACTAAAAATGGGCATCATATTGATAAGGTGTCACGACAACCAACTTGGTATCACTCTGGTGTACATTCAAGATGAATGACTCATGCAAAGCTGTGTTATCTTGAAGGAGAAGAAAAAAAGTATCCAGTGCTTTCCTCTAAAACTGATAAAAGTACAACAGGTAAGTACCTATGGTACCCTAAACATCGATATTTTGCAGTCAGAAGTATCAAGCAAAAAGTGTCTATAGAAGCCAGAATAACAGAATGCTCCATAACCACCAGCAGTCTCTCAACTGTCAGACCAGTACATCTGCCAGGCTACAGCTACGTCTAAAAGCAGTTTCACTGGAGACATAAAGATTTGAGCCTTTCCAATGGGCTTTCTGATAAACTTTCCCAGGCAAAATGGAAGAGCTGTGAGGAAGATTTAAATGGAGACAGAGTCTGCAGCAAAAAAAGTGGCTTCCTGTAAGCAGATCTAGTTAATAAGTCTTCAAGAAGTTGGCAAAATGCCTTTTCTCAGGGAGACATAGAAACTTGGTTTGCTCTTTGTGGCCTAATCGTTAGACATGTTTGATCACCAAAGCAGAGGAGAAGGAAGTGAGGAAGAGATTAGACTGGCCACTTTGCAGCTTTCTTAGTCCTGAATAATCCTTACCTTGCAAATCAGGATATTTTCAAGTGTCTGATAGACTGAAAAAGGCAATTTTTCAGTTTTCTTCTTTAAAACTGAATTTTCAAGGAAAAACAAAACAAAACAAAAACAAAACAACCCAAAAATGCCAATCCAACATAATTAAAATGCTTCTCAATTTTACCAGAGAATTGCATGAAACATTGCATTTTTTTTTCCAATGAGCAAAATTTGCCTTGTGTTTTGCTTTAACACTGAAATGATTGCTTCCAGCTTACAAAGAAACAGAGCAACTATTTTTCTTCCCTGTTCATTCACTGTAAATGTTATAATTTCTGCTTCTTTCTGATCTAGAATGAAAGGACACCTTAAAATACCCTGGATTGGCTGAAGTATTATAATTTTGCTGAGCATTTCTCAGCAAGACCTATTTGTAAGTGGTGGCAAAGACTCCCATTGATTTGTCTGCATGAGAAAGGCTAACAGGATGCTTTCTGCCATTTGCTACCAGCAGCAGCATCAGTAGGAGTAAATCTGTATTATCCCAGCTTAAACTTCTTCCCCAGCAGGTTCTTTGGAAATATTTGATTTAGGTGCTTCTCCTTCTCCTTTGCTCTTCTGTGTTTTGTGTTTAAGAGGGGAGCTAGAAAGAAGATGGGGAAGCAGGGTTATATTAGTGTGAGGAGCTTCCAGGGCAGGCTTCCAGGGCAGCTTTGCTGGCTCTTCTCTCCCTAGCAGCATCACCATGTCCTGCTTCGCCATCCTCCTGAAATCATCATGCTCTTCAGGTGTGGTCTTTCACTCTTGGCATTAGTTATAATCCTCAGTTTGTCAGGTGTGTGTTCTGGCCTCTCCCATACACCTCTGTTTACTCTTCCTCCTGTTGCCAGTCTGTTCCTCCCTTCTTCTCCATTCCTTTCCATGCTTCTTTTCTACATTTCCATTCTCTAATCCCAACTACAGTCCTTATGAGCTTTAAAAAAATGCCTCATAGCGTTCACTGTGCCTCCAAACCAATCTCATGATCTTATGGTTATAACTCTTGTTCTGCTTCCCCTTTCTGCTTCCTTTGTTTCCTGCCATTATGCCATTTTTATTCAGGCTGTCATCTCTTCTGGAAAGGGATTTTTCTTGTTCTCTGTTTTGCAAAGCACCTGGCATGTTTTTGATTCTGTCAAACAAATAATAACAACAGATATGAAATTTGCAGTGCAGCAGAATCCTGATATCAGGAAGCAATAGAGGCAAATTACACTATCATTGTCATTGCCATGTATACACCACTACTTTATGAAAATGCTCATTGACTAGCTAGGAAAACATCAATAAACCCAAAGATTCCCAAGGAAACACCTCTGGCATGAGGGGAAACACCTCTGACATGAAGGCAACACAGCTGTGTTTCATGCTGGATCTCAATGAGGCACAGGGCTGTTATGTAACAATTTCAGTGCTGGAAATAAGGGAAACCAATGAGTGAGGTGCAGTTTTCCAGGTGGGTGTTTGGGTGTAAAATTAAGGACCTGGACAAGATAGAGGTAACTTTTCATAATGGAAAATCAGGGGGAAAAGGTAGAATGAGTGTGTTCAATTTAAACTCTGCTTAATTGAAGAAGCATACACATGGCAGTTATATTCTAGCACACAAACTGATAAAGTAGACTCTCCTTTATCCTAACTGATATCACCAGAAGCTCTCAGCATGACTAAAGAATCTTATCAAACATTTTAACTGACTTGTCTCAGTCATTATATGATATTAGGCACCCCAAGACAGTCTTCATGTTGCTCATGCTGCCAAAAAAATAACTCCAGACAGAAAAGGAAATAAAAAGATGTGGATTTTAGCCTCTTTAGTGAGAGGCTAGCCATATGAAATCTCTAAAATAACACAGCTTTAGGACTAATGGATGCAGGCCAGGAGTGAATAGAAATTATTTTACATGTGCTTAGCAATATCTTAACTAAATGATTGGAAAACTCGTGAGAGAAATGCAATTTATCACAGACATTGAGACAAGCCAATGTGTAAGGCTAGCGCTAAAGCAAAATAAACCAGCAGAGGAATGTCGTGTCCCCCCTGCCATACCAACCAATATTCTTGCAGTTGATTCCAAAGTAGTATCTGTCATTCCAGCACATGGATTAGATTATTTAACAGTGTGAATCAAAGGGAAGATAGCAATTGAAGAGAAGAGCGTTATTAATACATCGTAACATGCCATACATCTCTGTCACCAAGCTGGACAAAATGGGAGCAGATGTTTTATGATAGAGTGAGAAGAGGAGCTGACAATATTAATAGCCATAATACCAGAGGCTTATTGAAAAAAAGAACCTGAAAAGCTAGAGGAAGCAGTCTGATGGAGGGACAGAATGGTTTTTTTCCTGTCTCTTGTGGAGTGTCTTAGGGACTTACTTTACGTGAAGGGAAGGTGTTAAGCTAAATCTTGCTTCTATTATTTTTCTTCTTATTTTTTTCTACCTGCCCTCTGGAACTCCACTAATGCAAGGAATGCATGAGAAGAGAATGCAGCAAAAACAATCTGTGAAGAGAAACCCTTTCCAAAAGGAAGACTATTTCTTTTTTACCCTGATAGTGTCTTTTTGCTGTTCTGAAGGCGAGTAAGACTTTGAATTATTAAAAATATTGATGTGAATTTATTCAGAGCTAAATGTTAGCCACAAGCAGCACTTAGATGCATAGGTACTGAAAACCTCAGGTTGCAGTTATATTGATTCTGTCTCTACTGAGATTTTCTCTCTGGTCAGCACCAGGACAAAGGTCTCCAGATCAAGAGACTAATGAGATAGTGTACACATACCCTGGACTGTGATGTGACCTTACTCTGAACTGCACCTGGTTCTCACCACCAAGCACTGGTTTCACCAGAGCAGAGACCAGCTGCAGACTAAAAGGCATGAAACATCAACAAATGGGAGATGGAGATCCCTGTGTGACATATAGCAAATTGACTTAATAATTTCCTTGCATCTGTGTGACCTAGCTATTGATTATCACCATGATTCATTACTAGCTGTCCTGCTATCCAATCTCATCCAAGGCCCAAATTAGGTACTTTTTCCCTGGAAAAAAAAAGATAAAACCCTAAAATAATTTGGAGAAACTGAAGGCCAGTCAAAGACTGTGGTCAAAGTGGATGACAAGCCCTGCTGAGTTGAAGATAGGGCTCCAGTTCTTAAAGGGTGGTGGGTATGCCAGCATGCATATCCCAGCAGGATATACCTGGAGGTGTCCTGAGAAAATTAATGTTCAGGATTTCACAGCCCCAAACCCTCTCTGAAAGTATATGCATAACTCCAACCTATCAACAGGAAATGTAAAACAAGGATCAGAGAGATCCTGAGCATTTAATCTAATAGCTGAGTAAGGACAGAACAAGCTTGCACAGTGGTGCCTGCAGACCAAGATACTAACTCTTCTGGGACAGGACAGGCCACTCAACCCTTTCCATGAAGAAAACTCCATTTCACTCAGAGCAGAGATCTCTTCGTTCCCAGAGAAGTAGCTCAACCCAAATATCAGAGTAAGAGGGAGGAGATTGCTGGAAGGGAAAGCTACTACAGGAAGGGAACAGATTGTACAGTACAGGAAGGAATTTTGAAGGTAAACTTGGACTAGATTTAGCCCAAGCAACTTTTTTTCCTGGAAAGGAACTGCAGCTTAATGTGTGGCAATATACATATACCTACAAGAGTCTTTCCAACAGAAAGGCTGAAAGCATCGTGCTGGCCTTCTTGTAATACTTTCCTACAGCCCAAAGTGTTAGTTAGTCTTACTCTTTCTACATCTTTCTCTCACCATGAGAAGAAGAGGGCCACCCATCGGCTGGCAGAAGCAAATTAAGGTAAACCTTCAAAGAAGTAGAAGTAAAGGGATGACAGATGTTACATTCTTGTCAGCTGTGTATCCTGAGCTATGAGTTGCCACGATTCAGCTGTCAATAAGCATGAGGGGAGTCAGCCTGTTGGCTTATTCTGGCTCTTACACTAGACAAGGAGAGAGTGAGCTCAGTAACATCACCTCTGTAATGTATCTCCTCCATTTCAATAAACAGAATCATAAAATCATAGAATCAGTCAGGGTTGGAAGGGACCACAAGGATCAACCAGTTCCAACTCATCTGCCATGGGCAGGGACACCCTACCCTAGAGCAGGCTGCCCACAGCCTCATCCAGCCTGGCCTTAAACACCTCCAGGGATGGGGCCTCAACCACCTCTGTGGGCAAGCCATTCCAGGCTCTCATGGTGAAGAACTTCCTTCTCACATCCAGTCTGAACCTGTCCACCTCCAGCTTTGCTCCATTCCTCCTAGTCCTGCCACTACCTGAACAGCTTCTACTAATTTACATCAGCTTTATCTGCTTGCTAATAGTTACTGACTTTGGTTAACAAGAGTTTCCATCACCAAAAGGCCTTAAACCCCGAACCTATAGCAAGACACAGTAGAATTTATGGTCTAAGCACTGCCAATTACCACATTCTGTTTTGCAAAAGTATGCTGGGACAGCTCAATGACAGCCATGCAGATGCAGAACTGCATGCTAAGATATGTAGCTTCCATTTCTCTGACGTCTAAAGTGAAACACCATTAATTTACACCTGAAAATTCAATCTTAAATATCATGCAACCACTTGTAAAATCGTTATGAAACACATGATAGACATTTCCCTAGGAATTGGAATTTAATTCATGTTAAAAAAAAAAAAGAGGGGGGGGAATAAATAAACAAATTCAGCTTTCCACAATCCTGTTACAAAATACAAGTGTTAAAATAGTATTAGGTGCTTTGAAGATACACTTTACACAGATTTTGGTTGGGTTTGTTTTGCTTTTCCACAGGAAGAGACTTTGCTATACTGACAGCAAGTAGTATTGCTGGAAAATATCTTCACTCTTTCTCAGCAAATAACTCAGAAGCAGATAACACAGGAGAAGCATTTGTTTCCACATGATTTTTATTAATGCAGGTATCTTAATTTCATAGAACTGAATTAAGTGATTGTGAGAGTGATAAAAATCACAGAGATCATAGAGGGTAACTCTTTCCTCTTGCTGCTCTGGAATTGCTCCCTTACCAGGTCTTTTTGACTTTATCATTCAGGTGTCTCTTAGATTGCACTGCCAATAGAAAGATTTGGATGTAACTCAAACCATACTCCTATAAGGTTGTGTCATTGGAACTATTGGGCAGTTCAGCCCAATAGCTCCAGCATTAAGCCTGACTTATTCAGTTCTTCCACATGCAACACCTCAACAGCTATATAGAATCATAGAATCAAGCAGGTTGGAAGAGACCTCCAAGATCATGCAGGCCAACCAGTCACTGAGCCCTATCCAGTCATCTAGACCATGGCACTAAGTGCCTCATCCAGTCTTTTCTTAAACACCTCCAGGGATGGTGACTCCACCACCTCCCTGGGCAGCCATACATACACTATTTTTTGTTTGTTTATTTTGGCCAACACTAATCATTTTTGCACTTCAATATTTGGAGTGATCTCTCTGACCCATAGTTCTTTGGTCCTAGATAGACATTGATGCTGCAGAGAAGGCCATTCCTTCCTCCCAGTCATCGAGTCATTTTCCACTTTGCCCCTAGTAAAGTATGGGTGCTGCTAAGTATGTACTAATGAGTAGTGCCAGCTGTGAAGAAGCAGAAGAGTATAGTGCAAAAATTAGTTTCCCTTCTCATGGCTGGGGAAATACATTTCAAACACCAGTAGCATCTCTGCAGAAGGAAACAGACATGGACTCCTGCAGAGGGTCTTTGGTGTGATACTCAACTGCAGCAAGAAAGGTGCCATCTGGGAGACACCCCAGTGTTAGATAACAAGATTCATGGGGTGGGAGGCAGGTTGTGGCTGAAATTTACAGCAGACAGCACACAATGTATCTGGGATGCTTTTGCCAGCATCAAACAGGATTTGTTCTTGCACAAGTTCAGGTAATCATAGAATCAACCAGAATGGAAGAGACCTCCAAGATCATCCAGTCCAATCTATCACTCAGCCCTATCCAGTCAACTAGACTATGGCACTAAGTGCCATGTGGGCACTGAAACAGTTTTCCTTTCTCAAGGAGAGCACTACAAAGAGATGCCTGAAATTTGGTTTTTTGATTGCTTTTTTAATGTTATTTTCCCCTTTTCCCCATCCTACTTGCCCCTCATGGCAGTGGATGAAATGATGATGAGCATGTAGAGAAGCTACATAGTAAGGTGCAGCCTTTCTCTCCACAAACACATTCAATCACTTGCTCATAGTACTGACTCTGAGTAATAGTAGCAATAAAATTCTTCATTGAGAATCCCTCTCAGTGCCTTGCTGCCCCAGTTTCTTCCTGGCCTGGACTTGAACTGAACTCTGTCTTCTTTTCCAGCAGCCTATGAGGATACACACAGCAGCTGTTGGGGAAATAAGCACCACTATTTGCATAGAGTTGGAAAAGGGAAGGCTTAAGGGGCTACTCAAGTAAAAGAACTATGAGAAAGCCTTGGGGTAAAATGCAAAGATCCTGCAAAAGAAATGCAAAGGTTGCTCAAAGACACCTACAGATCCAGCATATCCTCCCAGCCTCTTCTTTCCCATTGAGAACCCCCCCACACTCCACCCAATCTCATTTCTGTCCTGTCTGAACCCATCTTACTCTTCCACTGATCCCACATGGAAGCATCAGTGCTGCCAAGACCAAGCAACAAATGGTTAAGACTTGCTCTAATTATGTTACAAAACTATTTTTTTCCATTTCTTTATTCTTATGGACTTTCAGATTTGTAGTCTAGCTTTAATGTCAATGACAGAGGATATTTGGTACCCAGAAAGCTCCATCCTTTGGTAAGTGGAGTGTTTTATGCTGTGAAAGCTGCACACACAGACTTCCCATAGACCCAGCTCTTTCACTTGATGAACAAAATCCTAACTAACACTTAAAATCTGTCATTTCTGAGTGGCCTTCTAGTGGTGTCTGGATGATTTTAGTTTATTTTGGGCAAATCAGACTTCTCCTGTAACTCGCTGTATGCAACCTCAGTGGGAGAAGACATTTAATTTATGATCACGAGTGAAAAGAACACCCTGGAGAGAACTAATCTGAGATTCTCCCACCTGCTTACTCTTAAACCACACATGCATTCTTGGCATAGGCTAGTTGGTCCCTGAGGAAAGGAAATGGAAACATATTTTCCAGCAGACATCTTAAAAATGGGCATTCAGCCCTTCAGGAAGGCAGTGGAAGCTGGCATAGTTAAGCAGAGTGAATGATAGTCAAGAAATTGCCTGAGTAATGTTGCTACACACATGAAACACAAGGGATCAACACAGATACATTCTACCAATCATCCTCAGTCTTGCCTCTTCAAGTCAGATTTGGATGTCCTACTAAAACCAATGGAGAAATTTTATTCTCACTGAGATGGCATCTTTGGAGCAGGAGCTTTGCTTCTTAATGTAAAAGGTAAATTCATGTTTACCTGGTGATTCTAAGGAAATAACCAGAAAAGATGTTCTGTTGCACTTGCTAGACCTTACAGACTCCTCAGCATTCCTTCTCATTACGGACAAGGGGCTACAATGTCTCCAGTTTACACATCATAGAATCATAACGTTGTCAAGGATTGTCTAGCTCCAACCTCCTTGCTTGAGGGCAGGGCCACCTCACACTAGATCAGGTTGTTCGAAGTCCCATCCAGCCCAGCCTTAAAATCTTCCTGGGATGGGGCTTCCAGCACCTCCCTGGGCAACCTGGTCCAGTGTCTCACCACCCTTATGAAATAAGAGTCATCGAACTGTAATACCAGTAGCACACATCAGTCTTTGGGTACAGCTATGGGCTGAAGCACCAAGTGTGTTTGTCATTGTAGGCCATATGATGATTCTTCAGATGATCTCCAAGTTGGAGTTTTTCATTACTAGTACTAATTATTATTAGCAGCAGAGTTCTACAATTGGTTGTTTGGTTCAATTAAATGCAGAAGCTTTGGTCTGTGGATGAATAGATGTTCTGTTCCCAATTTAGCTCTTCTGGCACTAAGCATTCTGTCATATTTTGTCCAAGATTCATTTGGCTGGCTACACAAGTTTTGCATGGCTGTACCACATCTTTTCTTTATTTATTTATTTAATTATTTTATTTGTTGGTTTTGGTTGTTTTTTTTTTTACACAGGCTATCAAGACATCAACTGTTGATAGACTTGTGGATCTTTTCTCTTTCCTTAATGTGTCTAATTAGACATTAATTTCACCCCATTTGTATAGTATCGGTGCTAAAATCTGCAATCATTACTCTAGACTTCAAGAGAAAACTACTCCAAAACCTTCTGTGAGTAAATATCATCAAGAGTTCATGTTTTATTTTCAGGCTTTTCATGTAAAATTCTCCTTTCATGTCTCTTTTAAGTCTGCTTGAATGAGCTGTGTATTACCAGTTGCTTTCCCATCTGTCTCAATTTAGTCTCTTTGACAAATTCCAATCTGGCCTGAGGAAAAATCAGAGCACTGAAACAACTCCCCATTATTTTATTAGGTATATTTTATTAACAGTGTTTATTTACTTTAAAAAAATCTTGACACTCCTTAAGTCCTTTGCCAACAACGTCTTGCAGAGCCCTATGACTTAGAGAGGCTTCATAGAATCATAGAATCACAGAATCAACCAGCTTGGAAGAGACACCCAAGATCATCCAGGCCAACCTAGCACCCAGCCTTATCCAGTCAACCACAGCACTAAGTATCT
Organism: Pogoniulus pusillus; assembly: GCF_015220805.1. NCBI lineage: Eukaryota > Metazoa > Chordata > Aves > Piciformes > Lybiidae > Pogoniulus > Pogoniulus pusillus. Next base: position 11,670,973 of record NC_087294.1, on the reverse strand, counting down.
CATCCAGGCTTTTCTTCAACACCTCCAGGGATGGCAACTCCACCACCTCCCTGGGCAGCCCATTCCAATGGCAAATCACTCTCTCTGTGAAGAACTTCCTCCTAACATCCAGCCTAGACATTCCCTGGCACAACTTGAGACTGTGTCCCCTTGTTCTGTTGCTGGTTGCCTGGGAGAAGAGACCAACCCCCACCAGGCTACAACCTCTGTTCTTTCTATTCCCTCCCATCTTCTGCCTTTTCACCAAGCACAAAAGTGAGTGGTTTCCTCTTTTAAACTTTTCACCTTTCATATCTCACTGGACATAATCTGTGTCTGTACAGCATATAAACTCCATGACTCCTTTTACTTTCAAACTGCTGAACCCTGAAAGTGCACTGAGAACTTGATGGATATTATGGACACAACATTTTAGTCCCTTAGCTTGTTTCAATGGATCTCATTCTAAGTGCATGCATTATTGTCCTAAGTTTAAAATCTCAGAAAACCAAATTCAGAGAGGATCAACTCCCATAAGTGTAGCTTGCATTCTGCCACGATTCTTTTGCCTGCCAGGATATCGTAGATTTTATGCCTATGGCTTAATCATTCTTATTATTCAAATTCCTGTACGGAATATGTTACCAAAACGGTGAACTCAGTCATACTTTGGTTTTCACAGGTCATTTGTTGGTCTGCTTGTTCTTTCTCTGTTTTCATGTGGTTTGGTTTTTTTTCCAAACTCTTGTATTCCTTTCTCCCTCCCCCATTCCTGCCCAATACAATTTGATTACAGAAGTGCTTATTCACAAGTAAGCAGAAGGCTGCACCATGCAAACAATGAAAACCTCTGTTCAAAAGTAATTGTTGTCTACATTTGACAACCCTTAAGGGAATAGGAGAGAAAATATAGGTTGCTGCCTGGAATTTCTTATTTTGCTGGAAATTTGGTGGAGGCTAAGACTGTGAGCAATCCTTCAAATCCCAAATCCATCACTACAAGTCCTTTTCAAGTTAGTGGAGGAATAAATTTACCTGTTTCTACCCATAACTTAATTCATCAGAAGTACAATCCTAACAGGTCCTGAACATGAAGAGATTCTGCTGTGCTAGTTGCTCAGCAAATCATTGCACCAACTGCCTGAATGCCTCTGCAGCAATTGCTGTCAGAATTAGTTAGGCAAGAATTTGTATTGTACTTTTCTTAAACTGTTCTCTTCCACAAGCACCCCAAATGTGACTTGATTAAAACATAACAAATCAACCAACCAACTCCCACCAAACCCCAAAGGCATCTCATGAGCAGGTAAGCTTCTAACTGCATGCAAGGAAATAACACATTAAGGATGTCATAGCTCTGACATGACACATGTGGATTTTTAAAAGGTATAATGACCCTCTTTTGGCTGAATTGGCTGTGACTCCTGCACAAAACCAGTGGAGAGCTTCATGCCACCACTGGGCAAGAGCACAGCTGAACCGGCCCCTGTGGCTGGGTGTCTCAGCATCACTTGGTATTAGTGACATGATCATAGAATCATAGAATCAACCGAGTTGGAAGAGACCTTCAAGATCATCCAGGCCAACCTAGCACACAGCCCTGTCTAATCAACCAGACCATGGCACTAAGTGCCTCATCCAGGCTTCCTTTGAGCACCTCCAGGGTTGGTGACTCCACCACCTCCCTGGGCAGCTCATTCCAATGCCAATCACTTTCTCTGACAAGAGCTTCCTCCTAACATCCAGCCTAGATCTCCCCCGGCACACCTTGAGCCTGTGTCCCCTTGTTCTGATGCTGGTTGTCTGGTAAAAGAGATCAATCCCACCTGGCTATAGCCTCCCTTCAGGTAGTTGTAGACAACGATGAGATCACCCCTGAGCCTCCTCTTCTGCAGGCTAAACAACCCCAGCTCCCTCAGCCTTTCCTTTTCCCAGTTGTAACTCAAAGATTGAGGAATTGAAACTCTTCTTAAAATGATTGTATATGAATTATTTAGAAAGTTAAGGACAAATTATCATTATTATTACTTTTTTTTTTTTTTATTTCAACTACTGACCAATAAATGTAAAAAAATACCAACAACAAAATAAAAAATAACCCCCTTTATCCCCCACATTAAAGCAATAGGTTTTATAACATTCAAAACAGTGGAAACTATTTACTGTATGTTACTATCACTGGAGAAAAGCAAATTTAACTTAAAATCTTTGTTGTGTTTTTTGTTTTTCAAACTCCCTCAGTGGATGCCAGATAACTCCAGCTTAAACAAATATATATATATATATATATATATATATATATATATATAAACCCCAAACCCCTCATTTTAAATGGAGAATAATACAGACAGAGCTCAATTATTAAGATATTAAGGGCAACATTCAATTTGAGATACATTTAAGCATCTTTGCCTCCTGGAGATTTTTACATGACAAGGCTTTAGATAAACACGGTTTTGCAAACAGCAACTATCATATCTGATCACATAACCTCTGGACTGAAGCAGTATGTCAGCAAGTTATTTCTGATTACTTAAAATACTAAAGAACTGTAATTTACTAGGCAGGTCTTCCTCAGAACAATCATAATTGTGATTTATTTGTGGTTTTTTTTTCTCCTCCAGGAATTAATACCCATATACAAATAGCATTTAGATGATCTGTTACAAATCTCTTAATAAGAATAAAAAATAAAAAGAAATCACCTCTGGAATAAAGCCCAATTCAGACACATCCTGGGGCATACTAGTAAGGAAGGAGCTGCCTTTCCGTGGGGGAAACTGCAGCAGCCGAGGACCTATAGGGCAGGAATCACCTCACCTAAGTTCAACTGTGTAGGTATTAGATGCCTAATTTAAGCTAATCATCTGGCTTCCCTCTACAGGTAATGGAGATAAGCATTCCCAGAGGGAGATTCATCCTGCTTGTCTTAGGCATCTCTCTTTTCGATGCATATAGATGGATAAAGTCAGGAAAGATCAGCCTGACAGTCTGCCTTTAATGACTCACAATTTCCAAATCAAGCCAGAACCGAGATAATTTCTTTGTCTCATCATTTAGCCTTTAACTCTGCCTCTGACCCAACTTTTTCTTCAGTTCCTCCCATCGGCTTTGTCTGGCACTTTCTTTTTCTTACCCTAGGCTATGTTTTCCTGGAACCTGGGGAATGGCACCAACATCAATATGCGGCTGCTCTACCAGTTACAAATCCATTTACATGCATGTGCTCTAAATTGAAGTAATGTTCTGAATAGATAGATAAGATTGGAGTATTGATAGCGATTGTGCTTTCTGGGTCTACTCTACCACTTTCAAACGTGTAAAAATCTGTGGCAACATTAAGGCAATCAAGGTATATAGATGAATGCTAAAATATATTTACTATTCAAGAGATGGCTTAAATCAAACAAGGAAAACAAGGAAGAAATAACTATCAGGGCTCTCACTTTTACATGCGTGAGCCCAGGTCAACGCACATGCTTTGAGGCCTCTGTGCTTCAGAGTACTGAACAAGTCCTAAAGGTGAAGTCTGGCCTCAGCTCTCTTGCATTTTGGGTTTGTGGGTTCTCAGCAATACCAGCACTGGTGCATCGCACCTTTAATCGCCAAGCCCTTAGAAACAATAGCGGAGATTTATAAGGAAGAAGGTGTCTGAACTTAAGACTCCTAAATCATAGCTGGGTGCCTAAAGCAGCAGCAAAACTGACAGGCACCCTGTGCAGTTGTCCACAGATGCTCACTCCAGCAGTGAGGCACTTAAGCATTTGTTATGACACAAAACGGATGCTTATTGAAAGTGTTCCAATGGCTACTCGAGGTGCCTTGGCTGAGTGCTTGTGTGCGCTAACTTCAACATTGGGCAACGCAGTCTGCTCTGCATCTCACTTCTGCACCACTTCTAGAAAATTAAGTTTAATAGTTAAAAAGCCATCTTGAGTTGCATACATGAAAATAACTCCATTTCTATCCAATGACAATCTAGTAAGAAACAAGAATATTCACCTTTTTTGTTTTGCTTTTTTTTTTCTTACTCTGCCCAAATCCAGGCAATAAATTAGGCTTCTCAGCATGACTGTAAAGTGCTGTGAATTGTATAAACAATCATATATGGACACTGAAAAATAACCCTTATGCACATTGCATTATAGTTCCAAAAATATATTTACAGTCTATTACAAAGATTACAAATGGAAGTGTCTACGTAACGGGATTATGCTAGTTAAAAGCTTTTTACAGGTTTTTTTGTTTCAACAAAGGCAGGGAGGACAAAAATAATAATAATAATAATAAAAATTAGTATAACCAAACTTGATTTTTTTTTCCTAATGAAACAAATAAATAGAATGACAAATATAATACTGTACAATGATCTAAAAAGGGGGAGAGAGAGGGAGAGAGGGAAAAAAAAAAAAAAAAGAGGAGAAAAATTGATGCATTTAAGTTTCCAATAACTATCTTTGGTCCTAAATGTGGGAAAACACATTATGTAGCACTGAATATACATGTTTGCTTGTGATGCTCTGCAAGTAAAATAGAAAAATATAGTGCATTTTCAATGTGTCCAGAGCTCACTACACAGAAATGTGTGTACAAAACAAGAGAGTATAAATAAAATTTACAAGTTTTACAAAGGAACATTTACAGGGGTTTTTTCTCTCCTTTTATTTTTTTTGTGTGGATGCCCACATTATCAAACAAGACCAATTCGTGACTGATCCCTGGGATCTTTCTCTATCAAAAAAAAAAAAAAAAATCAATAGAAGCAGCCCAAGTCTCTTTGGAAGTACAGCGGTTCATTGCTGGGGTAGTTCACAATTTTCAGATTTTTAATTAGCTTGGTTTAGCTTTTTGTTTTAAAGCATTTCTCGTAATGGTTCATATACATTCCTGCGATACCTGCAACGACACTGTTCATTATTGCTTATGATAGTTAAAGATTTCAATTAAAAAGAACCAAAAGAAGAAGGAATTCTTATCAAAGAAAATGGTGTAAAAAAAGATATCCCATCGAGCAGCTACTCTTGCGCCTGTGCTCCTGACGAAGGGCTGCCACGCCTGTGTAAGCAGGCAAACACATACTTGTTCAGAGCAGCAAAAGCTGGTAAAAAAGAAAGCACTGAAAATTCTGAACTGCCCCTTGCTTCTTGCTCTACAGCTCTCATCTAAAATCTCTGTCCTTATCCTGACAGCTGGACTGCACACAGCTTTCACTCCCATAAAACATACGCCAGCGACGTCTCTCAGATTTGCTGATGCAGAGTACTGAAAACAAAACCCAAACCCCAACGAAACAACCAACCGATGCGATGTGCTCAGATTAAACGGTTTAGGTAACACCGGAGAACTGCACCCCACGTTCTGAGACACTCCTACAATCACTTGTCCATTCGATGCAGCGTCTCAGCCGGTTTACAGTGGCAGATCTACGTCTTAGAGTATCTCTCACTTTAACTCTAGCCCATTAAAACCATCAATTTGCTCAAAGTGCCTAGAACTACTTAGGGGTCATTATTGCTTTGCTTTTTTTTTTATTTTTCCCTTTTTTAAAATATTTTCTCCTTTTTTTTTTTTTCTTTTAAAAGATAGTATATGTGTAACCTTAAAAAATTCCTTAAAAAATATCAGAGCTCTTGGCAACTTGCATTTTCCTGACTCCCTGCCAATTAGCTAGCCATGTCGATACGGTGCTGATTCAACAAAAGTAAATGGCACAAAAGGATACCAAAGTTTGGACAGATAATACATTTCTTGGTCATGCTTCTTAAATCTCTAGGAACTCAAATAATCCTTCAGAGGTACCCAGTGTAGTAATGTGTCATAGAATTAGCACTAAAAAGGTCCAAAGATATAAACATCATACTAAAAGAAAAGTCTTTATGAAGAATAAACACAAATGATTAAAAAAAGATTCAGAAATCACAGATTTAAGGAAAATATTTTGTTGAATTCAACAATAATATCATGATTTTATCTGACAAATATATTCTTTTTTCTTTTTTCTTTTTTTTTTTTTTAATTTTATGTACATTTAAAAAGTCTATTAGATAAAAAGGAGGTTAGAGAGCTCAAGGTGTTTGTATGTTTATTCAGGTAGTACTTTGTTTATTGTCACTGCTGTTTTCCTTGCCACCACTGGTGGATCCTAATTCCCTTTTCATAAATTCTGGTGGCACTTAGGAGTTCAAGTCTGTAGGTGCTTCTTGTAGCTCTTCTATTCACTGCAGGAAGGACCCAGGAAATCAAGTGTCTTCTAGCAGCACTTCATATATACTGAAGGCCAGTGCTGTTCTCTCAGTCTGTCACCTCCCTCATAAGGGAGAAATGTCTATCACACTTGGATGCCAGTGCCGTGTAAATGTAGCATTTGTGCTCTCATAGTCTGAATGCTGCTCATGATTTTCTTTTGATGACCAACCAACGTGATCCCTAAACTCATCACATCCCTGGGGAAGATAAATGCGTACATTGTTAATTTTTCAAGTTAGACTGCTATGGTGAGTCAAAGCTACATGGTGGTCTGGGATACAGGTTTCTAACATAGATGCTATGCTGGAACCTCAGCTCAGTACTGTGACGTTCATACAGGCGCTGCTCAACTTCTCAGTGAGGAGTGCAATAACATGGCAAGTGCCATGTACTTACACTGCATGTATCTGCACATCTGAGAATGACATCAGCATGTTTTTGCACTAAGATAATACTTTATTGTGGCGTTTAAGGACACCCAAAGGAAAAGATGCCTCATAAAATACTTTGGGTGGTTTCCAGGGCAAAGTTATATATAAATACAAGCTCTGAGGACCACATTCTGCTTTGTAAAGAGATGCCTAGAGAAACCCATACCCATCATGCAAATCAAAGACGAGGAGCTGTTCCAATTCCAACACTACTAGTGCCACTGACCTAGTAGAAGCTTGTGGGCTCTAAGGACAACTCCCAGGCTATAAGCTGAGATCCCTAGTGACAACAGGCAGGTAAGAGTAGGGTTGCAAACTTCAGAATATTGCTTAGAAACTTATTTATAAAACCACAGCTCTCTAAAAGAGGAATTATGTGTGTTTGACAACCACCAGGACAAGAACATCATTGATAGGGTGCCAAGAAGCCCTGTTTAAGATGGCAGTACCAATACAGGCCATGCTAGCCTTAGGAAAATTGTTTTGCTTGTCTAGACTTTTATCCTGATGCAAAGTCATTTCTAGCAGGACACAGACAGCCCTCAGCCAATTAGAAGGAAATGCCACATCTTCCTAGAATACGTCTAAAAAAATTACCAATTAAGAAGTGGAGGTAAAGTGAATATTTTCCTATACATACATACTTGGAAATGGTGCAAATTCCTGCTTTGGTCTTATTTCAATTGATCTCAAAAGCAGGGAAAAAAGTGATGCCACACATAGGTGACAGGGTATTTTTCCTTTCATGAGATACTGTAATATATCACCATCAGCTACTAAACAAACTCACTTAACCCCAAGTGCCATATTTGTACTCAGGGTAAAGCTTTGGAGTTGAACATTGTGTATTATTTTACCTACAAATTCCCTAAATGCAAGTTAAACATGCCCAGTACTAACTTACTCAATAGTCATCCTGGCAACTGATTCAAGAGAGTTGTAGCCTGCTGCTGTGAAATTATCCTTATATCTTTCCATCTTAATAGCTTGTAACCATTCGCCTACGGAGCAGAAAGTGGTAAAATCGGGAGTGTTCTGGTCCAGAAGAGGGCTAATTGGTCTACGGAGAAGGAAAAAGGAAAGTAAGTTGTTTCCAAAGAGAGTAAAACATCAGGATGTATTCAGCAAGGTGAGAGTCAAATAAGTTTGGGGTATTAAAAATGTCAAGAGTAGAAACACTCTGTGAATAGCTCTTGACTGCTCTGGAGCTCACAATATGCACTTCCTAAGCTTACGCACGTAAAAGATGAAAGGTCAGAGTAAGCAAAACCAGCCTAATAGACTATTGTTACCAACAGAAAATCAACCTTATTACCTAGTGTCACAGCAGTTGCTGCTAAAGGTGCTGAGCAATGTAAAGATGCTATTCTTTCAAGCATCTCAGAAAACATAATTGTAGCTATTCCTGTTATTCAATTGGATGGGGCAAAACAAAGACAAAGAAAGAGCAGAGGCACAAAGTAAGTTGCTCAAGGTCACAGCAAATCAGTCAATAGAAGAACCAGGAGTGGAATATAGCCCAGTGGATACCCTAGTGCAGTGATCTAGCTAGCAGATCAAAAGATAACCATAGTTATATCATCCACCTGAAATTTATGAAGAAGCCATTAAAAGCTACACCGTAAATATAATGAGATGCAATCACTGAAAGGAGGTAAAGCCAGAAAATGAAAGGTAAAAATCTGGAGTGTAGCATGTCAGAGTACACTGGACAAGTATGAGTACTGTTAATTACTATTTCTACTGTATTAGTTTCTAGGGCAAGGGATGCATCATACAAAGCTACAACAGATGATCCTTGCTCACCAGACTTGATTTTAAGAAGCAAGGAAAATAAAGACTGGTAGCAGCAAGAGTGTCGAAAGAACGATGAGAAGGCAGAAGTTTACTGAGAAATGTGTTAATTCTGTGGTATTTATTTTCTTTCTTTTGCTTATATTTTTAAGACAGTCCTTTTTGGCTTTGTTCAGAATGGTGGAGGAAAAAAAAACGAAGGGTAAATGAGGGAAGGGAAGAACAGGGAACAGTAGGAAGGAGGAACCGATAGACACATGAATCAGGAACCGGAACCAGCCACGAAGCAGAAAATCTACAACCCAGCCACATTCACCATCATAAGAACACAAACTAAAGTGTTTCTTACCTGCTACAGGTTCCCAGTGGTGTTTTCAAGCTGTTTGGGTTTCGAATCATTTTGTCCAGAATACCAACTATCTGCTCAAACTTCGGCCTTTCACCACGTTCCTTCTGCCAGCAATCTAGCATCAGCTGGTGCAATCCTGCTGGGCAATCCATGGGTGCTGGCAAACGATAGCCTTCTTCGATTGCTTTTATAACCTGGTAGTCAACATAGTTAATCATTTTTCATCAAGGGATAGCTAAGGGATATATATATATATTGCTACCCAGTTCAAGAAATAAAAGGAAAAAAAATTAAACCCCAAACCAAACAATTTAGACATTACCATCAGTGTAGTGAAAATATGAGTCTGTTGTTTTGACACAAGTACTCATGTTTTCAAGTAATCCCCCTGACTTTATCTTTGGGCTTATTAAGCATATTGTTCTGTATGGGCAGAACATAGCTATATTATCTGGTCAAGTGAGCAATAGGGACCAACAATTAAATTCACCAGGAGAGCAACAGATAGATTGATAAATGAAGTTATTTCAGAGAGCATTATTGGTTGTTCCCAGGCTTTTATGAAAGAGAGTGCGGTAGAAGTAACTGACTTGTAAATGGACAGGGATCTGTGCATGCACATTTGAAACACAGAAAGCCTGAAGATGCTGTAAAAGAACCCAAGAAAAATGTTTAGCAGACATAAAATGTTAGGAAACAAAGTTATATTCTATGTCTAACCACGTTATATTAATGATAAAGTGGCAGAAAAACGCCATGTGAGAAAGCAAGCTGGGGCTGAATGCATCTTAATTTATCACCAAAACAGAAAGCTAGACTTAATAAAAGATGCAGCTAGATGATGATATGATTGTAGGAGAACATTGTCTGAACCAAGAATTACACCCAGCACTCCCTTAGCCAAATCCATTTAGATTTAAGTAAAAAAAATAAAAATGGGTAAAGCAAAATCACAGGAAGCTATTGTAAACCTCGAGGGCAGGATAAGAAAGCACATCAGGAAGCAAGACAGATAAGAAAGGCTTGTGGGAAAGGGCTAAAATACCATCCATGAGGGATTTCAAGTATACTGACATTGACTGACAGAGCAGTATTAGAATTGCTAAGGAAGGGTGCTTGTTCCTGAAAGGTAGTGCACAGGACTGTCTTCTCCCTTGGTTTGTGCAGAAAGCAAGATCAGAAGTTATTCTGGATGTAGCCCTAGGAGGTAGATATGATATGATAAATAAAGTTGGTGAGCATCCAGGGTTTAGTGAAAATAATAACCTCAGATAGAAAATATTGCATAGGTTGTGTGAGGGAATGCAAAAGCAATGGACTGCAAAGCAGTCAGACCTGCAAGGAATACAAAATGACCTTCAAAAAGCTGGCTGAATTCCATGATTGTATCAAAACCCTTTGCAGGAAAGTTTTGTTGTGAAAAGAGGAGGCATAACCCAGTGGTAGGGCACTTACTGCTGGTTTGTGTGACAGAATGTCCTTCTGACCTCAGGGAAGCTGCCTCCTCTCCCTGGGTCTCAGCTTTCTGTCTGAACCTTTGGAATGACAGTACTGTCCTATAACTCAAAAATGACTGAGAAATATTCAAGTCCTGCAGTAATCCCCACACCTTGAAGAATGTGTGTGGTGACCTTTCAAGAGACAGCAAAGTTATCTGTCAGGCAGGGTGAGGAGAGAGGATTGCTGCAGAAGAACAGGAAAATTGGGAGGACAGAACTATAGAGGAAAGAAAACATTAGAATGAAAATGTAAGATCTTCCAGAGCATTATTAAGAGGAAAAATAACAAAAGAGCAGCTCCTCATGCACAGGAGTGGAAGAAAAGGGAAAAATTATCTGCAGTTGCACAGGACAAGTGGTGCACTATGAAAAGTCATACAGAAAGGTATAAGGTGCACTTTGTGCATACTATATATGATTCACTACAAAGCAGCTAAGAGGTCAGAAGATGGAGAAAACCAATGAGGAATGACAAAAGCAGCCTGGAGAAGAGGAGGTTCAGGGGCAACCACATTGCTGTCTACAACGAACTGAAGGGAGGCTGCAGCCAGGTGGGGTTGGTTTCTTCTCCCACGCAACCAGCAACAGAACAAGGGGACACAGTCTCAAGTTGTGCCAGGGGAGGTATAGGCTGGATGTTAGGAGGAAGTTCTTGCCAGAGAGAGTGATTGGCATTGGAATGGGCTGCCCAGGGAGGTGGTGGAGTCATCATCCCTGGAGGTGTTGAAGAAAAGCCTGGCTGAGGCACTTAGTGCCATGGTGCAGTTGATTGGCTAGGGCTGAGTGATAGGTTGGAGTGGATGATCTTGGAGGTCTCTTACAACCTGGTTGATTTCTATGACTCTGTGAGTGACATGACTGCCAAAGCTGTCTAAGTCCATTAGGACTGGTAAACCATTTAGAGAAAGACTATATCCAAGAAGGCAAGGGATACTGCAGAATGAGCTTTGATGTGTGTTCTGAGCAACAAGGATGAAACTAGGAAACACAAAATAATGAGTTAGCTAGAGATGAATTAAACACAAATACATTCTAAAATACTGGCAAGGGAAAATTCTTACTGAAAAAAAAGATTTCATATGAAACTGAGGCACTACCAGCATCTACTCTTCTAAGAAAGATGAAGGTGAGGTTCTGAAATTAGTACCTGGAGATAATGGAATAGGAAATGATTTTTTTTCCGTTGATATAAGAATAGCTACAAAGAGAACAAAGAGAATGCAGCTGAAATGTTTACTATTTTTTTTTTAAATTTAAAAATGTATTTTAGTAATTGTTTTTCAAACTCTGCTTTTGGTGAAAAAAAAAAAGACAAAAAGAGAAAGCTGTGAAGAGTCAAATATGTTTTCATAAAAATCAGGCTATCTGATGACGTAAAGTAGGTTAAAAGCAAGCCAGGTCTGTTCACTGCTGTGCTAGTTTGAGCCTAGCTGGGATATTTTAGTGAAAGGAATTAGACTATAGGCTGTGAAAAGGAAACAGTGGTGATGGCTACTTCACTCATAGGCTTGCTGAGATGTATAAAAAAAGGAACACAAACACAGATAACAGAGTTGCTCTCTGGCTTTGTCTGCCTCCCTTCTCTCTCCAACCTGCCATCTGTGTAACTAATCCCTCTGCTTCCTAACCCCCCTGGCCAATTCTCCAAACTCACTTTGAACGTAAGACAAAGTCTGGGATAAGGTAGAGGGGTGGAAAGGAGGTGGAAGGGTGGTTGGGAGCCCCTCCTGGGAACTCTGGTTCCTGGGAGGGCTGTTGTGTTTCTGTATTACCTTTTTAACTTGTCTATTTCTGTCTATAGCTGTATAGATTGTAAATATCTGCTTGTCTATTGTGCTAAGCTGTAAATATAAAGCTTCATTCTTTAATTTCCAGCTGCTGAGTCTATTCTGGGTGATTTTCACGAGTGTTTGGGGGCAGGTAACACCCAAATCGTCACAACTGCATGTACTGGATGCCAACAAAGTTTTAAATATGGGTAACTGGACAATGGAGTGCTCTCATTTTGCTTTTGGGTATATAATAATAACAATATAAATTAATCATCATAATAATGGCAATAAATCCAGGAATACAGCAAAGGAAAAAAATATCTGTAAAGCTAAGCTTACACATGTACCCTAAATCCTTTTGTGAAGCTCTAATCTGCACTAGCCTCAATAATTAAAGGGAAGCAAAACCTAGCAAACACCAGCAGTCTAAGAGGGGGATGAATATAGTGCAGCAGTTTGAGGGCTACTGTTACTGTCAAGGATTAAGCTGAGGGGTGCCCACTGCTCAGAGAAGCTGGAGATGCTGTGAATCATCTGTGCCCAGCCTGCTGTGTCTCTGTGGGAAGCTTGCAGAATAAGTGTTCTTCTGGTGCACCCTAGCTCCAGGTCACTGCTAAAAAGAGGATTTTTTTTTTTTGCTTAAAAAGAGATTACAACACAAAATGGTATCCTCCATCTATTAAAAAAAAGTGACTTAAAGGGAAGAGGAGCAGAATTAAAGAAACAGAGTCAGGAAAATGTATGTTTTAGGAGATCTGGTCTGATATCTGATTACATCCCCATCTACTTTTAGGCAAAATGATACATTTGGAATATCTGAACTGCCTGAGTATGCATGCAAATTTAGAAGAGACATATTTAGCACTTTTATTCGAGCTAAATCCTCCCATTGGTATCTGTGAAGGAGAATAAATAACTAATCACAAGATGACTGAAAATTGTTGCATCGTAGATTTATCTACAGATTGGCAGGATGTGTAAGATTTTTTGGGAGAGCACAAAGACTTGAGAAGATCACAGCATCCAAGTATATCTGAAATGATTTTACCAAGCAATTGATGCATCTTTTAACTCTGTGCTATTGAAGATTATTATGTAAGATGTCAAAAAAGAGATGAAACAGCAAGAAGTGGTAATTAGTTGTTTTATGGGAAAGGTTCATTCATGCACTTTAATTTCAGGTTTCAATAGAGGGGATACTTTTCAAAATCCAAAAAGGAGCATAAAGCTACCAAAATTTCTCCCCTATTTAAAAGTTTTCACTGAAAGATAGGTAAGGTTTGCCTTTGAGGCATCTTATATTCCTGTCAGACTTCTTTTATGCTTGAATCTAGTACAGAAGGAAGGTGTCAAAAGAAATGAAACTCTACTGGGTGTCTAGGGAATGTAAATATTTCTCTTTC